>NC_056742.1:457500-602500 GCF_019279795.1 Protopterus annectens | reverse complement strand
GAAGAGAGATGATAACAATTAAATAAAAATGGATACCCAGCATATTAAATCACACAAATTATATTTTTTTATGAAAATTATACAGTGGAAATGAGAAGAGAAGAAGGTTAAGGGATATTGTGGAAGAAAGTACATATGGTATAAATGGGAAGGGGTGTCAAGAATTGTTAGTGGTTCTGAGAAAAATTGTGGATGATGCAAATAAAAGGGAGGATGTGAAATGTATGATTTGTGATATCAGCAAGGCATTTGATAAAGTAGGACATGATGCTTTGTGGGATATTATGGAAAAGTATGTAATATGCAACTGAATAGGAAGATTGTGTATGTCAACATAACAAAATAATAGAATGAGTGTGTCAGTGGATGGGTGGCTGAGTAAATAAATAGGCATGAAGTGTGATATAATATACAATGTCCCATGGATGGAATATTGTTTGCATTAGAAATGAATGTGACAATGCGTTGAGATAGCTATAAAATGAAAGATGCTAGATATGAGACAATAGCATGTGGGAAGTCTAGTAGTTCTGGCATATCAGATGATATAGTTGTAGTTGCTAAGAACAAAGTATGGATGAGGGAACAGTTGGTTTGTCTGAATGGGTGTTTAAAGGAAATGGGAACATCCTTAAATAAAGATAAAAGTAAGGGCTTGAGTGATATGGTGAAAACAGGAGGTGTGCATCTTTAAATGAATGAAGTGTCTTTATTAGGGATAACATTTTGGGAAATAATGTAGTTATTATGCAATGGACATATTTAATAAAATAAATGAAAGTAATGTGTCTTGGGTGGAGAATGTATAGATTAGCATTCAAGAGAAAAGGTTTATGTTGTGAATTCTGCATTAATGGGAAAATAGCATATATGTCAAATGTTTCTATTATCCCAGAAAAAAAAAATATGAAAAGGAAATTGTGCAGTTAGTGTTTGTTTTCTTTCATATGCAGTTCAAGATTAAACCCAGTGAAAAGAGATGTATGTGAGTGAAGAAGAAGGTGATTAGGGTTACCACTTTGTTCTGCTTCATTAAACTTATTTAGAGTATTAAAGTGGGTAAAGAGAGATAACGGGAAATTAATAGCATGACTATTTAAATATAAGAACAACAATTTCTGGGAGATGAGAACAAGAAAAAGAGAAAAAATAATATGTAAATGAAGAAATTAAAAATGATCAAAAAAAATACTAACGTGGAAAATAAAAACTGATGATATAGAGAAAAATAGAATGATGTGGTATAATAATGTAACAAAACAATATTGTTATAAATCCATGGAAATTTTTGCCAGAAGAAGTGATTAAAGTTATTAAAGTAAGGAAAAAAGTGACTTATGAAGATAATTGAGTGTCAGAATTTCCCATGCAGACTGGTAATAAGTAAATTACCAGTGAAAGGGAATATGCCATGTAAAAAAAAAAAAAAAAACGTTGAAATAGTGTGTTTAATTTGTGTGGAGAAAGAGACAACAGAACATTTTGTTTGAAATATAAAAGTGGTGACACTCTGGAAAAAGTTGTGAAAGAAATTTTTTTGAGAATATTTATGACATAAGCAATATAGATCTGATTATGTATGGATATTATAAAAACAAGAAGAAAGAATATGTGAGAAGAGTGGATAATTTATTTTATGTAATTTACATTATTTGTAATGAAAGATTGAATGAAACTTTGTTTAATGGGAAATGAATTTGGCAGATATACTTCAAACATTAGATTATGGTTGTGGAAGGAGTGGGGGGTCAGTTATGAAAGAATAACAAAGAGGATGTTACACAAAAAAATGATAAACAGTAAAAAAGATAGAAATGTGTATATATGTGCCTGCAAAGATGCATATTTTATAAATATTTAAATAATTATTCTATGGTGTGTTTAGTAAAGGATCCCTACTCATTCCAATAGGTTCTGTCAGATATTTCACATCTGCCCAATCTACTACTAACTCTAGTAGATGAGGCCTATGTTTACCATCTCAACTGAAAGACAACTCACTCAGTAGTGCAGCATCCCCTTATGCTGTACTACAATGTCAGCGATCTACCTGGTATGAAAATAGAACCCACAGCCTTCTGTATCAAAGGCAAGTGTGCTACCTGTTGTGTCACTGACAATGTGAAACCTTTTTTTTTAATTTTATTTTTTGCTTTCAAACAATTTCTCTTTTTGTCACATTTCTTCTGCAGTATTTCAACTGAATGCATCACTCCAACTAGTTTTACATAGTGGTTCTTTTGCTTCCAGATAGTCTGTTATTAATCTTCTGTGCATTAGTTTATGTTTCATTTTAGAAGAGTTATCCAGCAGCAATTTACATTTAATAACGCCATGATCACTGCACATCAACGCTGGTAAAAGTTGACATTAAGTAACAGTCATTGCCTTAGAAACATAAACAATGTTTAGTATGTTATTTTGCTGGCAGGCTTTTTTACAATATGAAACAATTGTTGTTCCTGCACATATAGTATAAATACTTTCATTACTAATGTTATTTAATGTCTGTTTCTGTTAAGTTTAAGTCCCCATCCAGTATTATTTTCCCTCCTGTGCTTCATACAAGAAATTAATGATTTTTTTCTAGGTTATCAGTACTTCACATTGATGGGCTATAAATTTAAAAAATTATGTCCCAGTTTTTTTTTTTTTTATTGTCACACTTACAGTCTAGAGTATTGTTGTTATCACTGGATGTGTAATAATCACAGGTGCCATAAGAATACTTAATCCATACCATAAAGATATTTACCTATTTTTTTAAATTATTATTACAATAAAAACATTATACCTTGACAAAACCATTTTCGAGTCCTTGTTCTTTATTCATGTTTCACAAAGAATAACAACACCAATCTTGTGAAAATGTTGCAATTTTTCCAATGAAAAAAACTTTATTACTAGGGATCCTAGCATTAATGACCATTAAAGATGCCTCAGAATTTATCTGTGAACTGTTACATTTCTGACATGGAGAAATCCTGTCTTGTTTTAGTCAAATATTGCAATATATCCCCTGCAAAAAATGTCTTACCTTGTCTTGATGAGTGCAAGCGATCTTGTTGAAACATGAGCCAAAGTTAGGCTTTGATACTCTACACATTCTATTTTTAAAAATGGCATTTTTTCATGTAGGTATTTTCCCCAATTTTTTTTCATTTATGCTGACATAACTCTCCTTTCAGTATGTCATTCATGAAAAAATATGCCTTAAAACATATACAGGCTATACGATCCAAGAGGGCTGTAAGTTCCCTATTAACAAAGTGTTCTTGCAAATGAGATCATTGTTCCAACATGAATAAAACAGTTCCATACGTCTTTACATTAAGGTAATCTAAGGCCTTTCTCACATCTTGTATGTTCTCTCCTGGTAAGCGTAACACTAGTCACTGTTCATCATAATCTCTGCGAATGTAAATATAATCTCCTGTAATAATTGAATCTCCAATTACAAACATATAATTTCTGACTAGATCTGAAGAATCTCAAACTTCTAGTTCAGTAATATCTGCTCTATTAGTTACTATAAAGGAATAATCTTCATCACCATTAGTGTTATTAATCCCACTTTTTGCACTGCTAATATTTGCAAGCATGCAGTTCTCATCTAGCTGTATTTGCTGTCAACTTTGATCTTTCTCCTTTTTTTCTCTTACAACAATATTCTTCAGTCCTCCTCTTCCTTTAATTTCAGTTTTAATTTCTTCCTTCTCACCTGCCCTTTACCTATTTTCTACCATCTTTGTTGGAAAAATGATGCCTTTTTATTGTAGAATGTATGTTTTATAATTGAGCAATGTTATCATTCAGTCTAATCTCTGTATTACATAAAACAATCAATGTCCTCAATTTCCTCTAGTCGATGCATTATACAGCAAATCAGCAGTGTTTTTAGTACAAATTCTCTTTGCATAATAGACATTTAGCAATTTTTTTCATCCTTGTTGTTTTTTGGGAACTTCTTCCTTTCTTTCTTTTTTTTATTTGTTGTCTACATGCTCTGAATTCTCAGACTGCTGAATACCTGTATCTTTAATTCCAAAATTATCATCAGTAATAGTGTGTTAGTAGGGGTTGAGTGATCTTTAGCAACAATAGACTGTTTCCTAAGTGTGTTCTATTTGCACTTTGCCTAATACTGTTTACCACATCAATACAGTCATTAATATACATAACAAGAGTTTTCTAAGATGTGTCAAATGTACATGTGCAATACTCAGTTATGTCTAGATCTGCTAGTAATAATGGTAAACAAACATCCAGTTTTTGACACGAGGAACACAGGTCACCAGTCTCATTGTGTGTTATCTTTACATATGCATAGCATTTAATGCACTGCACAAGATACTTGTGCTTTTACAAATCATTAATGGCATACTCATTTAAGGAATTCACCTTCAGCTACAAATTAACAAGGAATTGAGGAAAAGAATAATAAAAATCAGTTTTCACAGAATTCAAAGAAATTTTAAGTCAACTTCTATGAGAAAATCATACAAACAATATGCGCCTAAATGTTAAATTAAAAGAGAACTGCTCCCAAAACAGAAAAAGAAATATGCTTTAACAAATCTTGAACATTTCGGTGCTAATGTCTCCATATTATAGTAAGTGGTTCTTATTTTCTAATTTGTTGCACCCCCAAAATGCTCTGAATGTATGCTACCATTGTTAGCATGATTTTGTTTTCCAGTGAACTTCTTCACTTGCCATGTCATATTACATTGACAGGGAGAAGTCCTTATGAGGGATTGTTTACTGTGTTTTTTCTCTCTTATGAGCGTACAATAGTAGGGTGCATTTTTAATTGTTTTGCATCTCTTTGTTTTCTTTAGTAGCCATCTCTGATACAGCATTTTAAGGAGCGTTTGAAGAGCTGCTTTGAAAATGTACATCATTTATTTCTTCATTTCAAAGTAACGACTGTACTTTAGTGTTCAAGTCTAAGAAATCTGACCCTGTGGCTAACAGGTGTTACTTGGGCTGAGATTGTTGGTGGTGCTTGTGTTATTGTAGTTAGAATTAAGAGTCTTTGATGTTAATCTTCCTTCCCCAATTCGAAGACTTGTCTCAACAAAACTCCATGAAATATAAAAATGATGTAATAAAATACCAGAAGAAATATGTAATTAAAAAAAAATACAGTGTAGAAAAATACAAAATCAAATACTGAGAGAAAATAAGAAGAGAAGATAAGGTTTTCTTTCTTTGTGGCACCTAGAGTTTGAGCAAAGGGAATGCAACTAATTTCTAATAAGAAAAAATAAACTTAATGTGAGTTTTCTTGTTATAACAGTAAAATCAGTAAAAAACAAACAAACCAGCACATGATTATTTCAAGTAAGCTCTGGATTATCATTTCTGCAGTATGTGTGAATTTATAGTGTGCCTGCATAGCAGAATAGGCCACTTGGGATGGCTAGAGTTTGCCTGTATAAAATCTAGACCTTTCTATTAAATTCGTAAATGACTATGCTGCTGCAATAATCAAAGTGTGGTTTATTAAGTCAGTGAATTACTGCACTATTTCTTTAGTTACATTTTTAATATAACTTTTGTTGCTTGCTCATGAGAGCCATGCAATTCAAAAAGAGGGAGCTTGTGTGAAGGTATGTGAATGACAATTCATCCCCGTTTATAATACAGATGAGATGCAAACTACAGCTCAGTGTGACTGCCAGACATGTACTTCACAGAGAATTATACACAGATTGCATTTGCTTCCAAGTATGAATTGTAGTAGAGGCAAAGCTGTGCTAGTTACTTATAAAAGTAATAAGTTACTACTACTAGTTACTTTTAAATTAAAGTAATATATTACTATTACTTATTACTTTTCTAAAATTGTAATATATTACTATTATAGTTACTAACTAAAGTAACTAGTTACTGTTGAGTTACTTTTACATAAGTATAGTTTATCAATTCTCATGTTCAGATTTACTCACATAGTACTTGTGTGTCAGGAATACATGATTACTGCACATGAATACGAGTGTATTAAAGTTGTATACAGTTTTACAATAATTTATTAAAGTGTTTAGTGAAGTGCATTACCACTTACATATATAAAACACACACTTAATATTGGGCTAACTGTCATCCATAGTGTACCTACTGCCATACCAACATATTACTGAAGGATTTAGTGATGTCCATTACACTAATATGCAGACAACAAACAGGTATACCTCTCCTTCCATTGTTCATAGGTTCATAGGTTCATAGGTAGGTACTGGGCTATCTGCCCGAAGGCATATATTAGCCCAGCCATGTTGTGCGGTATTCACCGCCCCTTTGGTTAGTTCCCTAGGCCCTTGATCTAGCAGCTAGTACCCATGGCCCCTATCTAGTAGAGCTGTTGGTATGATCCCTGGTGTGAACTTTCTGTTACCCATCCACGCGTCAAGGTTCCTCTTGAAGAGTGATAGTGAGGGGCTCTGTCTTATGTGGATCGGGACTTTGTTCCATAGCAAGGGAAGAATTTGCAAAGGGAATCTATCCCTCCAGCATGTTCTATTCATTGTTGTGCTGAGGTTTATATCCCTAGAACGTGTAGCTCGAGTAGATTTCGTTTTGCTAAGATGGAGCATGTTCAACAGTTCTGGGTTGGACATGGCTCTGTATGTTAGACAGAGATCGCCTTTGAGAAGGTGGTATGCAACAGAGAAAAGCCTTAGTTTTTTTCAATCATGCTGCATAGAGCTACTGTTTGAGGCCAGTAATCCTCTTAGTGAGGTACCTCTGTGGTCTCTCCAGCTGCTGGAGATGCCTGGCCAGGTACATTCCAATTGATGCATTGTACTCAATAATGGGTCTGATGAGGGAAGAGTAGAGGGGCACCACTACATCCTTAGATCTTGATGTGAACCCTTTCGTGATTAGATGGTTCACATAGAATGATTTTCTAACCACCTTGGCAACATGGTTATCAAAGGAAAGCTGACTATCTACTTGGGTCCCTAAATCCCTTATTACTTCTTCAGATTTCAGAGGGTTACCTCCTATGTGGTAGTTCGTGGGTACTCTGTTTTTTCCAAAGGGGATTACTACTCATTTTTTAGCATTTAGCTTGAGACCATGGCCTTGACACCATGCATCAGTCTCATTAAGGCCCTTCTGGAGGATATCCATGTCGGCCGGAGACTCTATTATAGCACCCAGTTTGCAGTCATCCGCAAATTTGGTCAGCCACAGCCCTTCAGTGCTTGCCTGTACTTCTGAGAAGTATATACCAAACAGGAGGGGCCCCAGGACAGATGGCTTGTGAACACATGACAGTCATCACTTGCACTGCACATGACCTGGAGCATATTCATGTGTGGACATGAAACAATTAGTACAGATCTGACACTTCCAAGACAATAGTAATGGCAGTCCATGCTACTCTGATGGACTCTAAGGCTTTAGCTTTGAGATCACTGACTTTCTATGACAGAAGATGTTTGAGTTTAATTCAACAGATGCAACATATTGGAGTGGTCCTTAGTTATAAATGAACACTGTAGTCCACGGTGTCTTCTTGTTATCATCTAATTAATGCCACCTCAATTAGTTTTGTTAATCCATCTGTGATGGTTCTTATGCCCTAGTTACTTTGTGTTTTAGTTATATGAATTCCTTTTACTGGAGGATGCTTGACAATGCTCTTGAACTTTTTCAGCAGGTGCACAGCTACTATGTGGTACACCCCATTGTTATCATACTGCCTAGTCACCCACAGTTTGCACTTGCTGTCTGTGTGCTCTCATATACTTTTATGGCACTTAGTGTTACCCTATTTGGCCTAAAACACTTTGAGTCCCCTTGTACCTGATAAACCTGCTGGTATATTATAATTTAATTTGTACAAAAAAAGTGCAGCCTGAAACTTGGTTATTTACTCCAATGTGTACCAAGTACAATTGGAAAATACTACTACGGTGGTTTTGAAAATTTCCAACAGTAGGTAGTTTCAACATGTCTCCCAAGTTCCTAGATTTCTGGATTAACCTATTTTGATAACATTGCTGTCATCAACTTTGATATTATTAATTCTCAAAGCTGAATTGATCAACCATTCATTTCTTGCTTGAATGTTACTTTACTACTTTCATTTAATTTGCAATGTGCTTTGTTCTTTAAGCACAGTAATAAAATGGATTTTAATCTGAATCTCAGTCATATCTCTCAACTGTCCAGATTTTCACCCATATTTTGGTCTGTTACTCATTTAATTTGTGGTTTCCTGTCAAATCGCTGAGGATTAAAGTCAATAAATAAATAACATACAACTGAGTTTTAAACTGCATATCCTTCATAATACAAACACTGCTATGCTAGCTCCTTTCTAAGTGTACAAAAACAATATTTAAAATATACCCCCCTCCCATTATGTATGGCTTTGTCCAGATTTTTTTGCACTAACAGGTTGAGAGGTATGATATCAGAATCACTACCACCTGCAGTTACACACCTGATAAATGTGTAAGATGCTGACAGTAAACTAAAGACAGCATTCAAAGTTCTGACTCCCTTCTTGAAAACTCAAAAATCTCTTATGAGATGAGGTTTGAACAAAGTATATCAATAGACATTCATCAAATTCTGACTCAGTTATCATTCTGTTTATTTTTTTCCTATTTTAAAATTATCTTGGCATGGCAAATCCAACACTTGGTTTCATTTTTCTTCACTTCTGACTACTAGAAAAAAAATGTTGGAGAGAGACATGTTTCTTTAAATGGATAAAGACTCCCTCCTTCTTGAATCGTTGAATTCATAAAGGATCTCACATTGCCCACTGAGATTTGAGATTCCTTTCGATTCCAAACACACTCTAAGTTTAAAACAAACTCTTTGTTTTAAAACCTCAGGGCTGCACACTCTGAAACCACAAATCAAACTGACAATATCCAGATTACTACAAAACTTGGAGAGGCTGCTTCAATTCCTGGCACATTTTTGCAGACTAGAACTTTACATAAGGAGGAATAAATACTTTTGGAGGAGATACCAGAATGGAAAGGAATAGACACCTCCACTTTGCTACAGGTACAGGTCTGCCAGAAGTCTGTCTTATTGGATACATTCTTGTCAGCAGAGTATAAGGTTTCATGCAGTCAAGAACTTTTTTCTGTGAGCAATTTATCAAACAGATAACATTTCTCAGAAAATCCACACCTGAGAGGCTGTTCATTAAAAGTAAACATCTACCCCTGACCACACATATTAAAGACCTTTTACTTCTCACATCCTGAGACCAAAAGGCAGGGGTCTCATATACCATAAATTAGAAAGCCCTCTTCTCCATTTTGTTTTGCTTCCATCTATGTTATGAACAGGACATTCACTGCTTTCTCAGGTAGGACCACCATTTGAATGTGAATGCTCCTGTTCTGGGTAATCATCTTATTTGAATAAGACTATCCTCTGAACTAAGCCTGTCTCTAGGTCATAACTACCAAAACCTCAAAGGTTAACAAAAAATACACATTTTTGTAAATGCAGAGAAATAAGTTTAAACAGTAGCCAAAGGGGGTCTATATTAGAACTTCGAAATTTCACAATTTCGAATGTTCTAACATCGACCCCTATTCAGTGAATGCTGACAACATCGAACATGCAGAACAGTGAATTTTTTTCCTAGGGAAAAAATTCACTGTTCTGAAACACATACACAACAGAAGTACACCAAACAAACAGCAATCCACACATACACCTAAAATCTTACAGCTAACCCTACACTAACTATCCACTTACTGTAACCCAAACCCTAACTCTAAGGTCCGTCACTATTGCTCACTCAACTCACCCGCACCCTAACCCTAACTCACCTAACCCACCCTAACCCTCATGTCCACACTATCACACACATACCTAACCTGTGCCCTAACCCTAACTCACTCAACCAATGCCCAGTCGTGCACTTACCTGAACCCGACCTGTAACTTTCCATCACAGCGCTGAAAATAGCGAAATGACAGAAATGGACAACCGAATTCTTTCTCTAGGAAAAAATTTGTTTTTTGTCATTTTGCTATTTTCAGCATTCACTGAATACGGGTCAATATTAGAACATTTGAAATTGTGAAATTTCGATGTTGTAATATAGACCCGCCAAAGGTGCACATTTTTACAGACAAATAGGAATGAACACATTTAAAACTTAAGCATTCTCACCCAAAAAAAAGGAGTCCTAACACAGAAGCTTATTATGGATGACACCACTTTAATATGAACAAATTAGTAAAAAGCCATGGGTCTTAACCACAGACGTGCCACAGAGTAGTCCTTTTTTAGCTATCATATCAAATGCCTTCATATCTAGATGTTCCATGGCATCCTCAACCAGCCACAAGAGTTCCATTTCTAATGTCTCAAAAAAAACTGTAGGAGCTAGCCCCTCCAAACTCTGTCCATAACAGTTAGAAGTGAATATGATCCAGCACCATATCACGGGGGGGATCAGCCAATGCAACCTACCCCAGCATAAAAAATGTTAGATCTTTGAAAGAGAACTGGGCAAAACAGGAGGACTCTAGGTTTTGTACAGTAAAACAGAACCTAACTAAACACATTTAATCCCTCCCCCATTAATAATGTTTTACTATTCAAATAAAAGGATATCATAACATTTCAGGAAAATTGCTTGGGCCATACTACAAGCACTTTTTTAATTTCAACAGTGCTTTAAAGAACCTGAAAAAAATTCGGCATACTGATGCAACTTGCTCGACAAAAACAACTACATTTTGAAAGTAAAAATTTAGGTTGTCTGTGTATCAGTGTTTGAAAATAAAATAAAAGGTTATCCCCCCTATAGCTTGCTATTTTGTATTGCACCAGAACATACAATCTGGAAGCAAAGACCCTAAATTTATTTTGCTATAATGCAAACATAAACAAAAACTATCTAACTGTATGCCTTAACAAACTGAAAAAAAATGACAGACAATAGGCATTAGCGACACAGACAGCTATCTTGATTAGCTCAGAAGAAAACAGATACCATTACTTTCAAGTGTGTTAGTTACTCTTTCAGTCATGAATGTGCACACATTGAGTAGAGTTGTCAGATAGAACTGTGAAGCAATAAAGATGACAGTATCTAAGGAGAAGATGTCACATCTGGGGATACATATTCCCAAAAGACTACTGTAAAACCCATACAAACACACACTCCCACTCCACTTACCTGACAATAAGACTATAGTTTCCAACTGCTTAATTAATGTTTTTGAACTCTTCCCCTACCGAGGTCCAACTCTGCTCTTTGCTTAAATGTGGCTCTGATGTGAACGAGTTGCTCTGATCGTTAAGAAGTGTTAACAGTAGTTTAATCATATGACTGTCTTCCGAACTTGCATTTTTTCTCTCTCTCTGTCACTCTCACATCACACACACACTCTTACCTTTAATCCCGCTATACCATTCTTTCCCTCTCTTTCATCCCACATAAGATCTTATCTTCAGTCGCCCTATACCACAACGGCTGTCTACAATTTCACCTTCAAGTAGACTTGAATTCCACCCGGTGGCATGCGTCCATGCGTAGAACACACACATGGTCCCCCTTAAAGGAAAACACACAACAGTGTTAAAAAGTTGTTTTTTTGAGGGAGGGTTGGAAGTCTGCATTGACTAGTAATCACATTTGCATTACTAGTTACTAAAAAAAGTAATATATTACAATTATTGCATTATTATATTCAAAAGTAACGCATAATATTACTAGTTACTTAAAAATGTAATATATTACTGCAGTGGTGGTGCTGCGATAGCATTGTCACCTCTTAGCAAGACGTTGTCCCATTCGATTCTCAGCTAGAATGTCATCTGCATAGAGGCATACATGAATGGGGGCGTGCCTTTGTTGAAGGTTGTGCGTCAGGGCTGGTAACCCGGTACGTAAAATTCCACTACCAATCATTAGCGGACTGGAGTTCTGCTGTGGTGACCCCTAACCGGGAAAAGCCAAAAGACGCAAACAAACTTAAAAATATAATATATTACAGTAAAGCATTACTTTTGACTGAGCAGAGGTATTGATAGAGAAGAATGGCAAACCTATGAACCTATAAGTCATAAAATGCTAGAAGATATATTTGGTTGAAGATGTATGGAAATAAGGTATGCAGGAAAACTGGTGGTAGAACGCAGAAGCGTAAAAAGTTATGAGGAGTTCAGAAGGAAGTGAGATTTAGAAAAGACAGGTAGTATTAAGATGGAATTCTGGTTGGCTAAGAAATGCGGAAAGACAGCAGTCTCAATAGCAAATAAGGGAAGGGCAGATGTATAGCTAAGTTGAGGCAAAGGAGCAGCCGCAAGGGGCACAAGGTTTTTGGGGATGCAGTTGGAAGATGATGATAGAAAGGTAGTTCAGTATTGGAGTTAATTTCTGTACTGACATTTCTGAATGCAGGTATGCAAATCCAATACTGCATTTGGAAACAAGAATACAGGACTGAGGTGCCTGTGTGTTTTGCTTTGGATGTGGTATAAATTGTGCAAGCTGCTTACTACAGTTTTAGAAGTAGAATGATTAATCCTGACATATATATATATATATATATATATACACACACACACACACACACACACACACACATATACATACATATATATATATATATATATATATATATATATATATATATATATATATATATATATATATATATATATATGTCTACTTCAAAACACTGACATGCCAAAACACCGATGACGAGAACACCGAGACCGGAAGATCGACAACTGAGATGACCGATAGTTTAAAAGCACAAAACTTCACATGCTCGACAAACCACAATCCCCACAATCAACAAAACAAAACAAATACCTTTTCTGAAAAACACACACACAACACAAGCACACCAAAAATCTTACAAACATACACTAAACCTTACATACACAACTATCTATGCACTAATCTTAACCCAAACCCTAACCCTAAGGCCCGTCACTATCACACACTCACCTAACCTGCACCCTAACCTTACTCACTTAACCCGCCCCTAACCCTAAAGTCTGTGACTATCGCACACTTACCTTAACATGTCGGTGTTTTCAGTGTTGGGCTTTTAAATTGTCGGTCATCTCAGTTGTCGATCTTCCATTCTCGGTGTTCTCGTTGTCGGTGTTTTGACGTGTTGGTGTTTTCAAGTAGACCCATATATGTATGTATGTATGTATATATACATACATATATATATATATATATATATATATATATATATATATATATATATATATATATATATATATGTTTTTACTCCTCAGCTTACAGTTGAGGGGCACCAAATTGAAGAATTTCAAAAGTCACTAAATGAAGTCTGAGAAAGGGACTTAGCAGATAGCATAAAGAATGTCTATCATTTAGCAAGCATTAACAGAGAAAGAAAAAGAAGACTGTCAGCAGATGCTATTCATTAGGGTTAGGTTCATTGATAGTTACCAGGCACCCAGTATAGGAGATCATTAAGAAGCTTAGCCCTAATTCCCAATTGCCCTAAGGCACTATCTGGTTAAGTGACTTGCTCATGGTCAGTAGGCAAATGATGGTGGAAAGATTCAAAAGATTCCAACCCTGTACCTTTGACACAGGAAGCAGCTCATTTACAAGTCTGGGCTTTATTCATCTGCACTAACTGCCAGACCAACAACAATCTGCTCAGCAGTCCAGATGGCATCCAGGGGAGATGGAAGAACTACTTGAAGAGGCTTCCAATATCAGACAATATTAGTATTTGTCTACTAATTGTCTCTTGTGCTACTAATGAACAGAAGCATCTCCTAAATGCGTTATCCCATACATGGATCCCCTCAAATTTTCTATGATTGGATCCCAATTATTCTTAATGAATTTCAGTATAATACAAATAATACAAAACAATATAATTATTGGTCATGGGATGGGTAAGGTCAATCTGTAACCAAATGGGATAGATTATTCTGAGTACAAAAAAGGGAAACTGATTAGACATTAAATGGCCTGCAAGAACAGCTAGCCTAGTACTTACCTATGCACAATCCTACAGAAACTGTTCTGCCAAATGTACAAAATACAAAGAATGAGGAAAGAGAAGCCCACCCTATAAGTAGTATGACTTGAAATAAGGAAAATTAAGTCAAGGAAAGCAACAAGCTCAGATGAATTCACAGCAGAGATGTTGGCTGCATTAAGAGAGAAATAGTTCCGGATGATATTCATCAAAGCATGGAGAGAGAATGTATCCCAGATGAATGAATAAACTTTCTTGTACCATTGTGCAAAAACAATGAGGAGATTTACAAATGCTGATTGTACAGAGCTATCAGACTTTTCTCACATTATATGAACACACTGTAGAGGGTGACTAATGAATTCATGGTGTCATTGAAGTTAAGATGGACCACCTTCTGTGGAAGGTTGGGAGCCAGGCTGGCAACTCGACACCGTAAAACTCCACTGCCAATCATGAGCGGACAGGTGATCCACTGTGGCGACACCTAACTGGGAAAAGCTGAAAGAAGAAGAAAGATTGAAGGTAAGATGGTATCTGAGCAGTATGGATTCAGGTCCTGATGCAGTTTAACCAACCTGATGATTGCAGTGAGACAGTTATAGAAAGAGGTCATGATAAGAAAAGACTTCAAATGGTAATTCCTTGAATTGGAAAAAGTATATGGCAGAGTCCCAAAAAATTGATGTGGGCAGGTTTGTGACAGTCAAAATCCCTGAAAGAGTAGTAGTATTAGCACAGGCTATGTACAAACACATAATGACATTAGCATGAACAGTATTTAGACTCTGAGAGGGATTTGTTGTGGGTGCGGGTATACATCAGGGTTCAGAAGTGAGAATTTTGCTGTTTATGCTGATAAATTGTATCATCTTGTATTTCGGTGGGGTCAGATCAACAAAAGTGAAGTATGCAGACAATGTAATTCTACAAACAAATTCCGGATAGGAACGTCAGCAAATAATATGGGACTAGAATGCAGAAGTTAAGGTACAAGGGATGAAATCAAACATAGACACAACAGTACTCATGGAAGACAATGGAGGAAATCAGAAGAACCTGAGATAGAGGGAAATAGTGGAATAGCTTAACAGCTTCAAGTATCTGGCAGGTATAGTGAAGTAAACAAATGAGGAAGTCAAAGCTAGAATAAGAGGGGCGGCAGACACTGGCTTAAGGTTGTAGGGGTTGTATGTGACAGGAAAATGCCAAAGAAACTGTAAAGGATATAACATTGCTGCAACCAATGCTTCTCTAAGGATATCATATTGGAACTCAACATATATACAATTTTCAGAGAATGTGAAGGACAACAGATTGTGGTGGCTTTGCCACATGTACAGGAAAGCAGATGATTTGGCAAAGAAAATTGCAAGAGACAGGAAGTAGGTAAGTGGACACAAGGACCTCCAGTCAAGACAAGGACCAATTATGTAACCGAAGACCTGTAGCAGTAGGACTAGCGAACTGGGTCTGAATCAACAGATTTTGGGAGGTTTGAAATTGCACCCTAACCCCATATAAAAGTGGGAGAAAAGAGGTTTGATGATGATGGGGTTGAAGTGAAGAAGGTATGAGACAAGAAGCAAATTGAAGAGCTGGTGATGCTTCTTGTACACACGTTTTCATAAACTTACATTAGCATGGTGGAGTGTGATACTCTTCCTCATTCTATAGCATTGGAGATTGTATTACTTTGCACTACAGAAAATTAATATATGTAATATTCAATCATACTGTTCACTGCAGAGAATTAATATATGTAATATTCAGTCATACTGTTCACTGCAGAGAATTAATATATGTAATATTCAATCATACCGTTCACTGCAGAGAATTAATATATGTAATATTCAATCATACTGTTCACTGCAGAGAATTAATATATGTAATATTCAATCATACTGTTCACTGCAGAGAATTAATATATGTAATATTCAATCATACTGCTCACTGCAGAGAATTAATATATGTAATATTCAATCATACTGTTCACTGCAGAGAATTAATATATGTAATATTCAATCATACTGTTCACTGCAGAGAATTAATATATGTAATATTCAATCATACTGTTCACTGCAGAGAATTAATATATGTAATATTCAATCATACTGTTCACTGCAGAGAATTAATATATGTAATATTCAATCATACTGTTCACTGCAGAGAATTAATATATGTAATATTCAATCATACTGTTCACTGCAGAGAATTAATATATGTAATATTCAATCATACTGTTCACTGCAGAGAATTAATATATGTAAAATTCAGTCATACTGTTCACTGCAGAGAATGAATATATGTAATATTCAATCATACTGTTCACTGCAGAGAATTAATATATGTAATATTCAATCATACTGTTCACTGCAGAGAATTAATATATGTAATATTCAATCATACTGTTTACTGCAGAGAATTAATATATGTAAAATTTAGTCATACTGTTCACTGCAGAGAATGAATATATGTAATATTCAATCATACTGTTCACTGCAGAGAATTAATATATATAATATTCAGTCATACTGTTCACTGCAGAGAATTAATATATGTAATATTCAGTCATACTGTTCACTGCAGAGAATTAATATATGTAATATTCAGTCATACTGTTCACTGCAGTGAATTAATATATGTAATATTCAGTCATACTGTTCACTGCAGAGAATTAATATATGTAATATTCAGTCATACTGTTCACTGCAGATAATTAATATATGTAATATTCAATCATACTGTTCAGTTGCTGAAAGGGATACCTCTGTTCATGAACAGTCTATAATTGTGTGTCTGTTATGCTGAAACATGTGACCTGGTGGCATTGCTCTGTCTTCTAAATGTCTTCAAATACATTTCTGTATTAAAAATAGTTTTAGAATTGTAAGCAATATGCTGATTCATGTCTTGCACATGTTTAAGTATATAGTTACGGCCACTAAATACTTAACAGGTTGGTAGGCTATGAAGAAGGAAAAAAAACAGTTTGGTGTCATCTGCTTCACATAAACAATAGCCTTAAAATGAACAAAATGATAGGGATGAGCTGTAAAATGAGAAACATTCAAGCTGTTGGCTGAGTCATGTGGGACTCCTTTGACATGATTAATACAATAATACAGCTTAAAAGATACAACTAAAATTGAATTCATCCCATCTAATAAATATCAGTCATGACTCATGTGAACTCCTTTAACTTTTATACAGATCAGTTCTAATTGCAAGACATTGTTTTCTTAATTGCCCAATCCATTTGTGAACTGTACTATAGCTTTTTTCCATACATGATTAGTTTGGCATATCTCCGACACAACATACAGCTTAGAACATGAACTATTAATTACATTTGCTTTATGGTCTCCCAGAACACCTAAATCTTTTGGCAAGGGTGTAGCACCTAGTTTTGCTTCTCAGATGTTCTGCATAATGCTTGCTTAAATGCGAAAAAGTACAAAGACTGCAAAATTTACAGCTGCATGAAGGTAATGCCAAATGAAGTAATGGAGGAAAAGTGCCTGAAAATGAAGTTTTACAGATACACCAGTTGATTACTATACAGAACAATTCTACAAATAACAATGACTTTTTTTTTGCAAAACAATGTATACATGATAACTGTTTAATATAAAAATGTCTTCTTATTTGTATACATTACATTATTTTGTTTAGTTTTCATTTCTGTGTTTTATAAAATGTTCCAGGAAAATCAAATAAGTACTTTTGGCAGTCAAAATTTGGTTAATTCATCAATCTGAAAATCATTACAGCTTTCATTTTCAATTTAGAAGTCTAAGAAAAAGAACACAGGACAAGAGACTTCACCATTTTCTTATTCAGGAAAAGCTGAAGCAAGTACTGTAAATATGTACAAAATCTAAACTTATTCTATTGCTCTATTCATCTTGTAGCAATAAGAAATGCTATGTGCCCTTTTCTGTCTGTGTGTGTAGGTATAGGTATATTTTTAATGTGTATATTCAGGATTTATGCACACTGACTCTTTGCACATGCATTATACATGTTTTAACACTATGCATGCACAAGATATAGTCTGTCTGACTCGCATTGTATGCATATATGTGTGCATGTGCATTCAAATATTTTGTGGCTTTCCCCTCAATTTCTTCTTTTTTCTTCTTCGGCTAAGAGAACATTTACACCTCTGTATTTTTAATTCCCATTACTGGTTTTGTCTTATTACCTTTGCAAGGATATTTTTATGAATCGAGTTCACCACTAATTTTTGAGCCTGCGCATTCTGATGTGTCTCCTGAATTTAGCATATCTTATTTTGCCATAATCAAAGCCTTGAATCAATATACCTTTGTCCTAGATGTTTAAAAGGATTGAAAGTGAATTTTGTTTTTTGGTAACCAGATGAAAAATACTTCAATGATTTGTGTCCACTAATGTAATAATACTTGTCTCAGAATAATCCTGGAGGTGGGGTGGAATGCGCGCGCGCGCGCGTGCACACACACACACACACACACACACACACACACACACACACACACACACACACACACACACACTTTCTCTTAGGGATCATAGTGATACATAAACATATTAACATTCATACAGAAAGATATGTAGAAAATCATATTTTGATATGAAGAAAAAGAAAGCAGTACTCTTGGAAATGAATTCATCCTCTAGTCTTAGTGAGTACCTTCACGTAATGGAAGCTGTTTTCGCAAAATCTTACCAAGACAACACTAATATATAAACTGCATTTTATATAACATATATCTTGGAGAACAGTAGGTTAAAAAAAGACAACTGGGTGCACAGAAGGTAGTGCAGAGCCCTCTGGGTGAAGAAACATTCCTACAACAGGGTTAGGCCAAGCTCAGGGGCCAGTGGCTCCCCTCTTGTTGAAGGAAGTAGTAGTCCACAACAAAATACACAAACTGACAAGGCAAAAAAGATCAACAAGGATGGCAAAGTGGACAACTGAGAAAATAGGGGAAATTATGTATTGTCACTATTACACAACAAGCACAGACTTTCCAGATACAAGATATTTAGAAAGATTAAAAGAAAAAAATAAAGGAAAGAATAAAATACTTGCACAAGAAAAACTGTCAAATGCTGCAAATAAAAATGTTATTCATTAATACAACATATTTATGAAATACACTGTGTACAGAAAGCAAATCTGAGCTGCCTAGTAAGAATAAGTACCAGAGGAAGTGTAAAAATATAAATAAAAAAATCAAGAGATTTTTGATGGATACAAAAAAGAACCATGGACATGGTACATCAAGAGAGATCTGATATGGTGCAATTTTAATGCAAAGGAGAAACCAAACTAATATAACAAAGTAGCTCCAACAATATTTGAAGAGAAATACAGGCAAATGCACACGGATATGGAAAATTTCATAGTACATAAAATAAGAAAACCAAGGGGTAATGTAGAAAATAGGATTAGTAAGGTAGAAGTTAAACAAAATGAAATTGAAATTATGGATTATCTGGGACGTTAAGGATTTAGTGTAGAGAATCCAATACAGGCACTGTCACAGCATGATGGAATTATAGGTCCCAGATTAAGGAGCAACAGGTGGAGCAAGAGGCAGCTGAAGAAGATTTGAAACATGATGATGCTCTGGGACCTTCTATAGGAGACTGGTGCAGATGTCCAGTTGAAGGTACATGGCAAAGGAAGAAGCAGACAACAGTGACAATTCTCATACAGGTAAAAGAGTAGAGGGATGGGCCAAAGAGGTCTTATATGAAAGAGCAGCAGATGAAGCATAGTGCATCTGAAGAAGATATGCCAGAGGAATATTTTCTAATGGTTACCAACAGAAAGCAGAGACGATGCACTCAATTCAAAAGAAGATGATTTAAGGGAAGACCTGTTTGATTCAGTACAGAAGGACAGACATATTAAGATAGATGAAAGAAGTAGATTACAGAAGGTAAATAAGAACCAAAATTTGAGAAGATTGGCAAAATAGATGAACAAAGTTATCAGAACTACTAGAAGGTTGTGTGATGTAACAGAAATTACTAGAACACATTATTGTTCAGTTAAAATAATAGATGAACTGCTTCCACAAAAACATTCATTATTAAAGGAAAGGATGGAAACGAGTAGAAAATCCACCATGGAAACATCAAATAGAGAAAACTATAAAGCAATAATGGCAAAAAGTATCAGTGTTAGAAGAGTATAGAAAATGTAAAAGATTATCAAAAATATTTAGGAAGACAGTTGTGGTAAAATATTTATCCTATACTATTGACAATAATAAACTATAAATAGTAGCAAAAGCAGAAAGACTTAGATGGTATGCAGATAAATATAAAGGAAAACTACAATATAAGCACTTCATTGATGACTCAAAAATATTCTACTGAAGATTGGGAAGCAAAGTAAAAGGAATAGAAACACCATCAAAATAGAAGAAATAGGCACATTTGGAGAAGTATTTATAAAGACAGTGTTGACCATAAAAAAATGCTGAATGGATAGAATAATTAAAAGAAACATTAAAGAGCTCTTATTTAGAGGATATGAAATGGGGTGAAGTAAGGGTAAGTGAAATTGAGACAAAATTAAGAAAAAATCCTAACTTGAAAACTGTAGACCCAGATGCAGTACCTAACTTCTGGCTAAAAGCATTAGCATCTTTACACAAAGATAGATCACTGAATGAACATTATTTACATGTGCATCCCAAACAGAAACCTAGTTAGCAAGAAAATGACACTCCTTAACAGTGAACCTGCAAGTCATCCTATGATATATAGACCAAAAATGTGCTTTCCAACCATATACAAACTACATACTGGAAATGATGCACACAGAGTTTATAGTCATTTAGAATAAAACTCTGGTGGGGATTTAATAAAATTCATGTAGGAACAGTGTATGTCCAACACAGAAGGTATATTGGCCATGTCTGCGGCTCCCTCTCGGCAGTGTGCCTTGCATGTTATTGAAGGAGCACTACTTTGAGAGAGCAATGTAACATGGTTAAGGAATCAGTGTAGGGGGTGTGTTACAGTGTCTGGAGATGAATAACACACCCCCTGCACTTTCAAAGTGCTGAATAGTGCTTATGGCACTGAAAATAAAACTGAAATAGTTAAATTTTTTTGTGTGTGTTTGCATTTCACAGCACACAGCAATGGACATGTGCAAGACATCTAAAATAGAAACTGGATAGATTCAATTATAAATGAAATGGTCAAGTTTAAGCATAGCTGAGCAGGTTTGCGTGGCGCATAGCGGTGCTCATCCGTGCTTAAACTAGTGAAGATATATATATATATATATATATATATATATATATATATATATATATATATAAAAGTACATCAACAATTCATGTAGCTATGTAGCTGAGTCATCAGAGTGATAACCTCATGTGTAGTAAGTACAGGGTTTAAACACACAGACCAGTTGTTTTGTAAATACACAGTCTGAGAGCTATTTTAAATCCCGATGAAATAATTGTGGGATTACACAGACAGGTTATGAAAATTATTATGCAAATACAAATTTATGAGATTAACTAGTAACTCCTGATTGAATATTGTATGAATACTTGGGTATTAAGCATATATGTTGCAAATACATGTAAGAGATGTATTTTAAACCCCTGATGGAAAATTATAGGTATACAGAGACATTTTATGAAGCATTTATTTTGCAATTATACAATTATGAAAAGTATAATGAAATCAAATCCTGCAGTGTTGTGCCCAGCTAAGCTCCTCTAAGCATAGGTAAGCATAGCCAAGCACTGCTTAAACAAGGAATATTTTAACAGTACTTAGCCAGTTTGCGCATTGCTAAGCGGTGCAAAGCACTGCTAAGCAATGTCTGTTTAAGCATTGTTCAGTCCCACTAAGCTGGCCTGTGCACCACTAAGCCTTGCTAAGCATTGCCAGTTTAAGCACTGCTCAGCTGAGTTCAGTGGATTTGTGCAGTGCTCAGTGAAGAGCAGCATTTTTAAAAATGGCCCAGTGGCAGCAAAGGGTGGGAAAACAGCCTTATTTATGTGCAACATGTGGGAATACAGACGGATTCTGTTGGAGTTTGATCTTGGCAGAGACTATGGCATGAGTCAGAGAGGGTGCGCTCTTATGGGAGCAGTGGTGGGACATTCTGGAGTCCAGGGTCATGGTTGGAACTCCTTGTGAAAGACCATGTCATACGGCTGCTACAGAACCAGTACAAGGGGTCAGAATACAAATTGGAGGACCGGGACCATCTGGCACATGACCTCACCAGTGCAACTGGTATCTCTCACAAAGGTGAGCAGATGCATCACCATTTTGGTGACCTGAAGCATAGGAAGGGGGATCTCTTGGCCACTTGGATCCAAGATGCCCTGGATGACAATGCCCCACAAGTTTGTAAGTATTGTTAGGATTGTTTTATCAATAACTAATCTGCATGTGTGATGCACAGAGACTGTGGTGAGTATAGATGTATCTTGCAATCTATAGTCATATAAACAAGAAAGAGTACATTAGTAGCTACCAGTATGTTTTGAGTGTACTGCAATGATTGTGGTCATAGACCTGGACTGATATAACTGAGTAATGCCAGATACAGTTCAATAAAGGTGGAAGCATGATACCTGATAATGTTAAGGGAAAAAACGTTTGTACTGCATTAATAATGTTAAGAAAATAAAAGTTTCTACTTCATTAATAATATTAAGGAAATAAAGTTCAACTGCATGAATAATGTTAAGGAAAGAAAGTTCAACTGCATTCATAATGCCAAAAAAATAAAGTTTAACTGCATTCATAATGTAAGGAAATACATTTCTACTGCATTAATTGTGGAATTACAGCTGTATTGCAACACCTGCATTATAGGAAGTGTTTATCAATAAAGACTGTTATATGTATACCAATCAATGCATGAAGTCACTCCTAATAAAGCTGTGTTGTGCAATATGTGTGTATTTTGGGCTGTTGGTCATGAAATCGAGTAGTACAACTGCTGTGAAGTAAAACAGGAATAATACCTCAGAGTGACTGAAGGTTAGCTAATAAAGAAGTGTTTTGCTAAACTGTAGATGTGGATCTGTACTACAAGATATAATGCATTATGATCTTTGTTCTGAACTAAGATCTGAACCTAGAATCGGAATGGCCAAGATATTTAGTGGGTATCTCAGGATTGTCTTGTGTTAACCATTACATTTCAGCTATATTCATTCCTGATCTTAGTTATGCTACAGGCAAGTATGAAACTGTAATAGCTGTAGACTGCAAATATACTATCTGCAACTGTATTTGGGTTAGGTAGCTAACCCAGCACTCCAGTATGGTCTGCACACATCATACATAGTTCCACTCACTAGGGGTTAATTGTGTACACCTGCATTCCATATATTAATGCACAGGTCAGCTAATATCTCTGTCATGCATGAATCTCATGCATGTGTGCTCAAGTATCACTGCAGTCGTGTATAACACTCTAACTCTATTACCAAGTGACAGTTTGTTACCAGTTGAGCTTTAGGTACATATCATTCAATCAATGTTTAACAGTGGCTTAGTAGCTTAGTTTGATAAACACTAGGAATGATGTACATTTTGTCACACACAGACCAAGGTTCAAATCCAGGGGCAAATTAATACTAAATATTTATAGAAACAGTTATGTATTGTTAGCAGATATTCTCCCCAGAGGAATTACAGGAAAATAAATGGCTGTAGTAGCTGTTCAAATGGGTAACTAATTTGTGCGTCCAGATGTACCAGAGTATTAACAGCATTGCTCAGCAAGGTGATAAGACATCAGTATATAAAAAGTCAACAAGTACAATACTAATACAGGTTAATAAAATAAAACTGTTTAATCTTGGTATGGCTGTATGCCTGGTGTGTCTGTGAATGTCTGCTGATAGTCTCAGCCCATGCCTGCCAAGGACGGCATGATAAAAGTAACATCTCTGTACTGTGCACAATACATTTCCCTCAAGTGTCACACTATCATGGACTGTGACCACTGTTGCCATATCCCTTAGACACAGAAGTAACATACACTTGATTTACGTCAATAGCACAGTCACACTACATCAGTCCACAATATACCTTGGTACTCATATATGTTCCTCTGCCATATAATAGTCCCCTGTAGTTGTGTACCTATAGGTGTTACAGCTTGGCCCATACTGTCCTATGCAGATAGCTTGAGAGGTATGCAGGTGCTCCAGAACATATAGGCCACTTTTATACATAAAGTAAAAGCAGTCCTGTAGAGTATATCAGAGTACTGTTGCAAACAATATAGCCTATACTGGCAGTAATGGAATGCTTTCTCTCTTCCCCCATCTCATATCTGCATCATAATTTATTATTCTTTTATATCAGGTATGACTTACTTTTAACATATGTTGTTCTCAAAATGTTATGTTGGGCCTTGTGTTTTATTATTGTCATATATTACAATGGTTGCATACTAACATACCTTGTTGAATTACCTATGTTGTTGGCCATTTGCCATAACTGTTACTGGCATGCTGTTACAATACTGACTGTTATACTACTTATTGTTGTGTTCCATATGCTATGCAATGTTATGTTATTGGGTTAATTGGAACAACCTGGCATGCTGTTATAACTAACATTTAAATGTTCTTTTCATTACTAACCTGTACACTTTGTAAAACCCTCCACACCATAGCTCAACTAAGTAGGTTGGTTTGTGGATCCACCTACCCTACCTCAACTGGCTGTGGCATGGATTCCAAGCATATCTGGGGCCCAACCTGGAGCACCCCCCCTGCCAGTCCTGCACCACCTACAGGTGGAACCACCTCAAGGGACGAGGCTCGCCCCTCACCCCAGGAGTGGTCACAGAGTGGGAGTAATCACCCAGCAATAGCTATCAGGGATGGTGCACAGGATCATGCACCATGGGTTCGATGATCATCTCTGCCAGACTGAGGGCAGACTGACCAACCTGGATGAGCAGGCTGGCCCTGGCACCTACTCCCAGCACAGCTATATTCAGCGCCGTGAAGGAACAGTGTTGACTGCCCATGGGTGGGGAGCTCAGTCTCACTGCTGCCGTCTGGGGGTACATGGCTCTCCAATTCCACAACACCCTCCCCATCCAAGGTGTTTACCCCTCATGTTTCATACACTGCCCCTGAGTCCCTGGGGACTCTCTCTTCTCTAATACTGTTGGAAAATCCTGGAACCTTCTCCCCAATGAACTTTCCTCACTTCCCTCTATATCACTTTTCAAAACCAAACTGAAACCTTTCCTCAAAACAAACTGGTTGTGCTCCTATACTGAACCTGATTGATCAACTAGCTATCTTTACTACATTCAGCCTACTCTCTTCTTCTCAATAATCAACTTCCTTATCTTAATAACAGCAAACATTTTCCTTCTACATACTATTCCTTACATCTTCTTAATGACATTAATGTGAATACATTTGAACTAATTAATTGTATATAATCAGCTGCCTCACTCACTTGCATATCATGTATTGAAACTGCATATGCATTATACTACTTATACCTGATTATTTTCCACTGTGTTATTTACTTCTGACTTCTCGATTATGTCTTACTAATGTACCTGCACTGTGCATTGTTTACCTTAATTTGTATATGATTTTGTCATGATTTTGTCATTGTTTTCCATCGGAGCTTATCTCCTCGGGCCTCTACTGAAAATGGACATATATCCAGATAGACCAGATAGACTAGCCCGGTCAACAAATGTGAAATAAATAAAATAAATGCTGTCTTGTCTGGCTTGACTGTTTACAAATGCTACCTGTCCTACCCAACTTACCTCCCCACACATATCTATATCCCTTCCCCAACATTCCACTCTCTCCTTAAAAAAAATGCATCTCTCCCACAAAAAAATATCACCCCATAAATACCTCTCCATTTCACACCCACATACACTGTCCACATTCAATCATTTCAGCAATTAAAAAAACACAGTTATGTCACCCACACCCCTCTCTCTGGGATGTGAGGCTCCAAATTCCAAATTCTCTACAACCTGCACAGCTGTTGCTGTACAAGAAATGGAGAGCTATGATCCTTTCCAACAGCCATCCTGCATATCCCTACATGCCTCTCACATTGTTTTCCCCCTGCTTGCCCACCACTTTCTATCATCCCTTTTTTCTTTTCTTTCTTTGGAAATAGAACAGGTTTAAGCAAAGCTATGTGCCGCGCCACATTGAGCCGAATCACGCAAACCCTCTTAAAGCTGCTTAAAATTGCTTTATTCACATTTTGTCTTACTGACATTGTTATGCATAGGTTCATAGGTTAGTACTAAGCTAACTGCTCTTGCGAGCCATTTTAAGCCTAGCCAATTATCCCTTGTGAGATTCAAACCCTGAACCTTGTGCTTGCAAGGCAAGCACCTTAACCATTAGGCCACCCTCCCAACTCTGCACATCAGTAAAATGATCTCCCCAGCCAAGTATCAAACCCAGGACCCTGCTAACTACAACAGCGTGCACTAGCTCACTACGCCATTTATCTGTGAAGAACAGCATAAGTTTCAATAAACACATCCTGAGTATCAGTGATGCACATCACCAAACAATTCACCCCTACAAAGTCTCAAATCCAGAACCCTTTCAACCACAGCAAAGTGCATTAGCCCACTAGGCCACTCAACTCTAAGTTGCAGCAGGTGTTTCCATGAGCATATCCTGAGTGCAAGTGACACACTGCTTCTACATATAATGGGAAAAATGGCAGTATACTTGGGACTGTGATGCAGACACCAAACCAGTACAAAGCCAAATTATTGTTGATGGATGTACGTGAGGCCTAGGATATTAGGTAGAGGTGACAACTGCACAGACTGTTGCAGAATGTCCACTGTTGTGCCACCTACATTTGGCATGGCTGTCACAAAACCTATCCTGTGTGCTGAAGTACTGGCAAGTCAGTACAGATTGAGATTAGAAAATTATGACAGACAGTTCAGTGTCAAATGTCATACCCATCCAAACACACGTGTTCATGCCAATACTGTGTACAAACTGTATGCATGCACATATGTTTTGCAAATACACCTGCTATAGTATTGACTCAATAGCTCAATATGTTACATTCCTAGCATGCTTTACATATTGCCAGTTACAGTCCTGGCTTCCAGTCCAGTCTATTGCACATCAAGTACATGTTTGTCAATACAACAAATAACTGACCGAGCCCTGACATTTTAAGCCTGTAGGTTGGGATACACTTCACAAATATGTATAGGCATCCTAAATGTCACCTACCCCCTCTGGATGGCACTATTATATAACATATGTACCTGAGGCACATGCCTCACCTGGACTGTTATGGGTACCCTCACCCTGGCTGTGCTGTGACAACAGAGCTGACACTGCTCCCTCACTGACATATACAGCTTGCTGTCTCCCAATGTGTTTGTAATTCCCAGTATGACTCCTGGCCAGAATGTAGCAGTTCCTGCCTGCAACATATGCAACAGTATGTTCAGCTACCTGCTACAGACCTACCATACCTCCTAACCACCAAGAATAGGGGATCCACACAACACCCATGCATAAATGGGGGATGGTCAAGTGACAGGAACATGTATCAGTCTTCTCCTACAAACATACACAGCTGATTGACCAGCAGCTATTGCAGCAGCATGCATATTCTGATGCAAATGACATATGACACTCACATCTGTCTTTCCCCTTACTGACCTAAACCCACATTGTTAAACAGTAAAATGCCACATAATCAGAAAGTCTGTTCACAATGACCAAAAGTAGCATGCTAAACTGTGGACATACCACATAAATCCCAAAAGTGGACAGTAATTTTTACTACCCTCTGTAATGCTGTAGTCTCCACACCTCGTTAATGCACATCTGACAGGCCAAGAAAAGGGCCAAGGCCTACATGAAAGCTTTAAATATAGCACTGTGGTGCCATGCCACTGGCTAATGAAAATGCAACCCAGCTGTTCTGGGTGCAATAAGCAATCGTGAGCTAAAGACTGGTGCACCGGCAACCACCTGTTCATGAACATTACATACAAAAGGCAAGCTTCTGCCTATGGTAAACAGGTCTGTGACTTTCTTTATGAAGACAGACTGCAAGAATATAAGGATTATACTACAGAATATCTGCACATAAAGGAGAGCAGCAGTATACCATGTATGTAATAGAAGTCACCCATGTAATGGGACACAGATGGGAGTATGCAGTTATGGGAAATAGGGATTACAACAGTAGGTCTGTAGTACATATCTTGGAATGACATGTCACTGTTAGCTGTCCAGCATCTACAGGCTTCCCTTTTGGCTCTGTCTGCTGTGACATAGATCACAGCTCTGGCCCTCTGAGTCCCTCCAACAATGTTTGGCTCATGTACAAATGCTACGGGATTGTGTTTTAGACAATAGTGACAGTAAGTACTGGTGAATACAGCTGGCATATCACATGATGTACTGTCAGTCAGCTCCTCTCAGTCTGTGAATGTCACACAGGCATATTTCAAATATTGTGCAGGTGCCCCTGACTGTTCCTGATGTACTCTGGCTAGGTCACTGTGTACTTCACACTCATATCTCATCACTTGAGAGATATGCCTAGCATATCTGTTGACCCCCTACAGCAGGTTATAGCCAGTAGTAGTGGAGGGACATAGGCCCAACGTCAGAGACAGAGTGTACATATCGAGCATACAATGTAAAGGAATGAATTCAGTACCAGATATTAATGTACCATAACTGTTTTCTGAGGGGTCTGGCATGTGACAGCCAGATTCACCACAGTCTGGGAATGACCATTACATATTGTGCAACTGTTTGCCAGACATCCACATTTGTCTGGCAGAGAGTCCACATATATCAGGCACATGTACATTTTCAGCAAATATCTGTGTACTGTGGATGTCAGACACCTGCAGGGAGGATACCCTACAGCACATTTGCAGTGCTATCTGTCATTTGGTCACACAGATGTTGCTGGACTGTCCCCATACATTTGTAGTACCAATCACCTATTTGTCAGAAAGTGGCTGTATGACATGGTACTGGGATGTCGCCCATAGGGGACACACCACAGTAGAGGCAGTGATGTGTGTGGAGACATAGCAACACAGTCTACCACAGCACACAGGGCCATAACTGGTATACCTAGAATCATAGGCGGTTACTAGGCTATTGGTGTTGAGGTCCTCATAAGCCTACCCACAATTTAATGCATGTTTATGCAAGTCATCACCTGATGCCCCAGTCCATCAAGGACACAAGTGGTATCCCAAGGATGTATGTCCTGTTTACCAAGTTATCCAGGTTTTTCTTCAAACTGGGTAAAGAGGTACTCTACCTGATATGGACATGGTGTCCATTCCAGAGCTGGGTGAGTATCTGAGACACACATCTGACCCACCAACAACTCCTGTTGATGTCTCAGACCAGGTAGTGGCTGTAGGACATAGGTGTATGGCTATGCATGGTATGTGGTGTGGAGGGCTGTAGAGTTTGCATGTTTTGCTGCCTCTGAGATCTCCTTTGTTTGGTGATGTCTATGTTGAGGACTTCTGCATATGTGGGTGTGTGTTTTGTAGGTGTGATTGGTGTGTGAGGTGTATTTATTGTGTTGACAATCTGTTTGGTGCCAGATATGTGGGCTTGAGAGGGAGAGATCATGGACTGTAGGTTCTTAATGTCATTACATCTCTCACACATTGTGCTTCTTGGTGTTGTTTGTAGATGGTTGTCTGTGTACACGAGGCAGTTGATACACTGTGTCAGGATGCCCATATCAACCAGACGGGCATGGGAAATTGTAGGACATTGTCCAGGTGTATGTGTCAGAATCTGAGGAAGGAAGGTCAGGGACAATTAAGGGGTGGGCCTACAGCCCGGGTGTGTAAAACAATAGTAGGAGGCTGACACTACCACATACAATGTAGACAGGCTATAAACAAGCAATAATAGGTGCAGCAGAAAATATAGTTAAACACCTTAGAGAACATGCAGCAAGTAGCAGGAAACAGCAAGATAAGGAGGGATGCACATGATGCATTGCCACTATGTTGTTGATAGTCACATACATACTGTGGTGATAGATGGCGGGGTATGATGTGAGAGTTAGTGGAGGATAGTGAAAATGTTGATGTACAGGGTGTGTACCTAATGGAGAGCAATGTATGTGGTCCTGTGATGTGTTCCCCTCTTCTTGCCTTACAGGACTGATGTACACATGGAGGAGCCTACCTTTTTCTGCAGCCGAGAATGACATTATAGTTGATGGCCTCAGACTACATCATGACATCCTGTGATCATGGAGTCGGCAGAATCAGGAACACAACATTGCACTGTGGGCAGACCTTGTGGCATCAGAAAATCATGGAGAGCTACAGGAAAGAAGCTATGAGCTAGTCCAACACTGGGCCACAGACATGATAAACACTGCATGGAAAAGGGCCACAGCTATGGTCAGGGACTGTGCTGGTACCAGTGGAGGGCCTGTTACATAACAACCACTCTCAGCCCCAGAGGAGTTACTGGCAAACCTGGGTTCAGCCACCAGCTCATAAACATCCATCACCCCATATGTCGTGGAAGTGGGTGGCACAGCTTCACAGCAGAGGGGTGACCAGGTAAGCCTCCTGTGATAATCACTTTAATACTGCAGCAGTAATAGTGGCAGTCTCTGCATATCTGTACATGGATTTCAGGTTGATCTTCAGTTGGGGAGTTTGTAATGCACACATGTGCCCACATACTCAGAATGTCAGCAATGTGGGCAGTATCACAGTTCATACTGTACATGTTGATATACGCACATATTATCATGTAAGAATGCCACATTTGTGTTTGATGACAATATCTCTCCCCCACAATTCCATAGGTACATATGGTGTGGCTGGAGTCCAACATCCTGTTGCCAGGGAGTGTGAAACTGTTTTGTTATCGCTCATCTATATCCAAGGAATGTTAAGGGCTTCCAGTTTACCATGGACACAACTGTTAAGCTTAGCCATAGTGCAATATTTGTATGTTCAGCTGTGGAGGGGTTCATGGCAGCACATTGAATTGGTAATCACAGTAGCATATTTACAGGAGCTGTAACATATTTGTACATATTTTTGTGAAGGTCTAGGCAGTCTGCTATAAAAGGTGGCAGTACTATGGTGGAAACAGGTGAACTGTTTTTGTAGGTGAAGGTCCATCACATACACTGACATGTTGCTTATCTTGCAGGTGTATAGTACTGGCAACATTAACATGACATAGCTGCACTGCATGTTGTTAAGGGCCTGTCATGTGTGTGTCTGTTGTGGTCCACTTGTGTGTTGCGCATGGTATTAGTAATAAGGTGTGATATGTATAATCTAGTTGTGGCACATCACCTGTGTGTGTGTGTGTGTGTGTGTGTGTGTGTGTGTGTGTGTGTGTGTGTGTGTGTGGATCAGCAGACATAATAGTACAGATATTAATGTAGTCATGTTGTCTTCCTCCTCACAGTTGATTGTGGGGGTTGGAGTGTGACCCCTCACAACCTGATGCCAGCATTTCATCAGACTCTGATGATGATGGTGGCCATAGTGAGGCACAGATGGGGCTGCTGGTGGCTGAATCTGTCCCATGAGTTGACATCCCACTTCCTCCTCCAATATCATTTTGCCCACACATACCCAGTCCCCTGCAGCCACAGATATTGGGCAGTCAGAGGGTGGTGGCATTGAACAGGAGAGTGTAGCGACTGTGGCATTTGTGAATGCAGACACTAGCCATAGTCAGAGAGCTGGCAAAGTCCCACACACGTAGATTGACAGGGGTGCTCAAAGGGGTCTGCTGCCCATCCACCACCTGTCACAGGTGTCACATCACAAGTCCCTCGACGTATGTTTCCATCCATCATGGAGGTAAAGGCACATTCTGAATGCAACCCCAGAGAGATGGTCAGGATCATGGTTGCATCACTATCTGGCATCCATAACTTCATCCGCAATATTGGTGAATTCATGCATCATTATGTCAATGTAGTGGACAGACATTGAGGTGAGACATTGTCAGTCCTTGACTGTGCATTGTCTGTGCTGGAATATGTGGTGGGAGTAGGGCATCGAACACATGGATGTAGGTCAGCACCAAAATCGGCTGAGAGTCCACGTGGCCATGCACAGTCTTGTTCTCTTAGTAGCAGTACCACCAGCACTACAGAAGGGAGGTTGCTGTCCTTACCATCACATGGCAGGCCATGGACATATGGTCCTGGGTGGTCCAGTGAGGGACATGTAGCCAGAAGACACCAGTCACCGTCAGCAAGTAGTACTGCATCTTACCCTGGGCATGGTGGTGCCAGTGTCACTCCTGGCAGAGACAGTTCCCGTGTTTGTGGCCAGAGATGGTGAACTGTACATACTGCCCTGTATGGTCCACAGCTGTCCAAAATACCCTCATGTAGGGCTAGCACATGGCTTGACTGTGTATGCACACAAACTCACACATCACTGTCACATGCAGGTCACCAACAGACACACACAGCTCCTCTCCATGCCACAGCTGACCAGCACACCTCCAGACACACACACACACACACACACACACACACACACACACACACACACACACACACACACACACACACACACACACACACACACACACACACACAATGTTAACTGTGTGGCACAGCCTAGGCCTTTGGCAATCCCACACCACACCCCGTACATTTGATGATACCTGTGCAACATCCCTGCCATCCATACCATTGATGCAGGGACATGCAAATATGTGTCTGATGCACAGGGTGACTAATAGTACATTTAACAACAGTTTGTAGTGGAGTAGTGTTATGCCCTGTAAGATGCTGTCTGTTGGCATTTGTTATGAGTACACATCAAAGTGTATGTACCTTTGTTCCATGATGCTGCATTGGTGGTAATAGTGCTGACTGCCTGTTGTCTCCCACAACTTTTTCTGTTTCTGTTCCAGTGGTCTTTGTATCTACGCTGTGGAGAGCTGGTGTCAATACAGTGGCTCAGGAGGGCATGGTGCCAATGCAGAAATGTGACTTCACCAAGGTACAGCTGTATATGTGCATGGTTATGGAGGTGTGTATGTGTAGAACATTGTGTCAGGCACAATGGGGGCAGACAGCATAATCTTGCTTGCATACCCTGCGACACCGCATGCTACTCCTGATACATGTCACCTAGGAGTTCAGTAGGATCATAGGTTCACTGGATCATGGGAGGTTACTAGAGTAATGGCTCTGGGTCCCTTACAAACCTAGCCATTAGTTTACTCCCAGAAAGAAACATCAGGCACCACCTGTTGACCCTGTCAATGAGGGACACAAGTGGGACCTGTGGGACAGATTTGTGGTTTCTCATCCACTCATCACGGTTGCGCTTAAAGAAGGTCATAGTGGTACTCTGTTTGACATGTATGGGAAGTGTATTCCTGAGACATGGCAGCCTCTGGGAGACAAAATTATCTCTCCAGCATGTTTTGTTGCTGTCACATATCAGATTCAGACCTGTCATGCAGGTGTTAGACTTCCGGATATGGGGCAGCTGTAGTAGGGCAGGGTCCAACATTGCCTTGCAGGCATAACACAGTCTACCTCTGAGCAAAGTGTCTGATACCAAGTGGAGCAATAATGATTAGAGCCTATCTGCATGGGACAGGTGTTGGAGGCCATGTATTACCTTTGTGAGGTATTTATGTGGCCTTTCCAGTTTGTGCAGATGTCTGGATAGGTACATTCCAAATGGGGCATTGTAGTAAAATATTGGACTACAGAGTGAGGACTATAGAAAGGTAATGACCACCTTTTTTGGATGCAGTCCCTTTATCTATGAGATGAACCACATATAAGGCTTTACTGACCACTGCCACTACATGATGGTCGAACACAAGTTGTGTGTTTAGAGGATTGTCACTGATGTGGTAAACAGTGGGGCCGTGTCTTTGCTGAATGGTATGATGATGTGGTATTTTGCATTTAGCTTGAAGCCAGGACCTTAGCTCTAGTCCATAGCTGAAGTAAAACCCTCTTGCAGTATATTAACATAATTTGGGGAGTCAATGACAAACAATATCCAACTTACAGTCTTCCACAAACTTGGATAGTACCTACAAATGTAGGTGGTGGGGGTAGCATTCATGCCTACATGCATGTGGGTTATTTATTAGCAGCAGCTACTCACAGGGCCTCAAAATATATACAATTGCACACATAGGCAAGACAGACTAGAGTTGCCACCTTATCAAATGCCCAGTGCGGGACACTTTTTGTAGTAACGTTAGAGTTAGCAAGACAAACCATACCCATGGCCAGTGCAACAGACAGAGCTCCAATTTTTTCCAATATAACAGCTTTTTTGTAGCACTTGCCTAGATTAAGCTATTTTTCATAATATTGAGGTGTTTCTGATGTAAAATGATGATACTATTAGAATCATGTAGGAAATGTTTGTTGTCCTACACTCCTGGGACATTTGTATTGTTTTAGTAGTTTTCACAGGGCACATCTGGCCAAACATGGCTTACAGCTTGCACAGTGGGACAACTGGTATCCCTAACATAGTCACACTGTTGCAAGTGGATATACGTATACACATACACAAACACACAGACACACGCACACACACACACACACACACACACACACACACACACACGCATGCACGCACACACACACACACACACACACACACACACACACACACACACACACACACACACACACACACACACATATGCTTGTGAGTGCACAAACTGCCCTTGTTGAGAGTAAAATGCATGTACCATGGAGCTTATGTGTTTTTGGAGTGTCTGCCACTACTGTTCAGGTGAATGACATATGCAGGTAATGTAAAGGTTGCCAATGGGGGGATTAACAGGTTTGCACAGGCTATTAAAATTGTATAACCACTGCACACACACTCACACACACTTGCCAGTTGTGAGATTAGAACTCCTACTTATCTAGTTATATACACTGCAGGGCTACATACTTACTGCATGCGCCACAGAACTATTGTGTATGGAGAGTGTTTAACTGTGCTTCTAAGTTGGATGACATCAGTAGGCCCTGAATAGGTTGCCAATGTGGGGGAATAACAGGGTGGCACAGGCCCTCAAAATGGTATAACCATTATACACACACACACAAAGGACAGCCACACGCCTGTGGGGGATATGCATACACACACACATACACTCACAGCATTATCGGTTTTGAGATTAGAACCACAATTTATCTAGTTACATATACTATAGTGCTATATGTTTAGTGGTTATCTAGTTATATATACTATATTGCAACATACTTATTACATGCGCCACAGAGCTTATGTGTTTGGCAATTGTCTAACTGTGCTTCTAAGGTGGGTGACATTAGTAGGCTCTGAAAAGTTTGCCAATGGAGGGGGTTAACAGGCCCTTAAAATTGTATAACCATCACACACGCACAGACAAGACAATAGCCTTACACACACATACACTAACAGATTTGCTGGTTTTGAGATTAAAACCACTATCTATTCAGTGATATATATTATAATGCTACATACTTACTGCATGTGCCATGGAGCTTGCATGTCTGGAGACTGTGTAACTGTGCCTCTAAGGTGGATAATATCAACAGGTCCTGTAAAGCAAGCCAATGGGGAGTTACAACCCTTAAAATGTGTTAGTACTGCACACACATAGGCAAGACAGAGACACTGCTGCAAGAGGATACACTTACACACACACACACACACACACACAGAGTTGCCATAGCTGGGATTAGAACCCCTACTTACCTAGATGCATATACCATAGTAATATATACTTATCACATGCACCACTGGGCATATGTGGCTGGAGAGTGCCTGCCACTGCTGTTGGGGTAGATGACATCAGCAGCTGTTGACAGTATGGCCACTGTTGTGGAGGAAAGTAGTCAGAGGGCCATAAAATGATTGGCCATTGCACAGACATAGGCCTGCTGGTTGTGTGCATACTGCTGTATGTAGAATATGGAGACACACACACAAGGTGGCTGATGTGAGATTAGATCCCATTTCTACTTATTATTACAAGGTATGGCTCACTGTTCCAGCTGCATGCTCCACTGGTTACAATTGGTGTACAAATGGCTGCCACACTACTTTTTATATCTCTCTCTCTAGATATAATACATATATTACCTATACATATGTGTGGCTATATAAAAAGGGAGAGACAGCTAGTTATACATAGCTGTCTGTATGCACAGAGATATATTGATATCTCAGTTCTTTAGGCAGATGAGGCTTCAGACATGAGCTGAAATTAGCTAACTGTATGGGCTTGCCCAGTGTGACCATCAGTACATACAAGGGGACTCCAGGCCAGACCTACCTGTACTCCAGTCTGAGATTTTGTGTGCTACTGTCAATTGGCAGCTGCACCTGAAACAGTCTAGCACCTCCCTGATGTAATGGCCAAGGGATTCCCCAGCTGTGTGCTGGCCATAATATCTGACTCATACCTAGGGTGTGTACAGATTTTATTAGACTGAACAGGGTTTTGCATCTTATGTCTGGTAAGTTTTACATAGCAAATGTGATTTCCTGGTATATCAGTGGCAGATGATTATAGATTGATGTGAATAACTGCTGACAGACATTTGAGTTACTGACTCCATACACAGCAGGGAGCCCATGGTACTGCATAACCTGTTCTACTCTGCACTTTCTGCATTTGTCTGGCCAGTAATTCATCATTCTCCTTATATATGGGTCTTTGTTCTGCTCCTGTTTCTGGCTTTGTCCACAGTTGCTGCTCTATGTAGTTTTAGGTATGTTGTGACTGGGGTACAAAATGTAATGCCACACACAGGGTTACAAACTTCACACCTCTGACTGTACCTGTTCTGCAGGATGTCCAGAATTGTGCCCCATATTTCTGCTCTGATCCTCAGACAGTTTGTGTTGTATTGGTATTATAATGCTACATTGTGCTCATACCTCTCAACCTCTTACAGCAGGAAATTTGGACAAAGCCATATATAAAAGTGGGACACAGGCCCAAAAATAGGGACAATTGTTTAATATTGCTCTTATAAACCTAGACAATTGGTAGAATAGCAGGTTTTGTATTAGCATGAATTTTCTGAAGGGTATGAAGTCTGCATCTCAAATGTCTGTCTGTTGACTTGCCACTAGTTTGCCAGAAAACTGCAATGTTATGAAAAATGGACCAGAAATATGATGCAAAAATGTGGACATTCTGCAAAACTCTATACATGTGAGAGGTATGATGGTGCCCACTGACTTGTTATAAGTACTGACACAATTACATGATGGCCTTCACATCCTGCTGCCACTCTGACTTGCTACAACCTGCTGTTCTACTAGCCACCATCTAGGTTACTTAGAGCTGTGTAATTTCCATATCTGTGGCACCCTGTCCCTCCATTGTCTCTGGCTTTGACCAGCTTTCTTGCAGTAACAAATAGTGACATATGGACAGTCTCTAAAACTCCTACCATAGGTGCAGCTGACATGCAAAATAGTAGTAGGCACAGCCAGTCTCGAACCATGAACACTATCAACCATGGTAATGTACTTAGCCCACTAACCACAACAGCCACCAGACAGTGCAGTGTAATTCCTGACACTATGAAGTACAGACATACATAGCACATTGACCCTTGCATATTGTGGAAATGGAACATGTTAACAGGTTGATTGGGATAGCCCTGGGATTGTGCAGTCTGCTGCTATTACCTTGCAAACATAAATGTTACTGCAGTTGTATGGGAACACGGGTGTGCTGGGGGTAGGGGACTCTAGCACTGACAGTCATAATTATGTCCTATGACCCAGCTGTCTGTCATTTTCCTTGCATGGTGTAGTGGGTTTTGTTGCCTTGAGGCTTACTGTATTTTATGATGTGGCCAGTACTGGGCAGAAAGCTCCTGTTGTCCACATATAGCTGACAGTTGTCTGCAGGTATCCCAGTATCCCACTCTATTCCCTAGCATACATATGGCAGGTCCATACATATGCTACCATAGTCTAGTACCCCATACATTTGTTGTAAAGAAGAGTGACTTACCTTGTGCCTGCAGCAGTTGAGATCACAGTGCTTCATGGCTGACTCTGTCAGATGCATACAGTGCACAGCCAATACATGGTAAGGTACAGTTTATGTGGTGTGGCTGGCATCATTTTTACTATATATGTGAGTTGGAGAGAGGTATCAGTCCCTAGGTCCCTAGGATGTCAGTGCATCAGTGCATGTGCTATGCATTGCCTCTTTGCCAAGGCCAGGGCATACTGGAGACACCTATGTACGCCTACAGGGATAGGCTCAAGGGGTTACTCCTCTAAGTCCCCCTGTGGCTGTGGGGACCATGGCACAGGTGGGGGGCTGTGTGTCCCTTCCCTGTGTTGTTCCTGCCACAACTGTTTCCACAAGATCATATTTTGTAGCATGGCACATACTGTGAGCATATGTGCACATGTGACTGGAGAGTACTTCAGGACTCCACCAGATATATCAAGACAGCAGAACTGTGACTTGAGTAGCCCAAACTATGATGTTCCCAGTTTGTGTGTGTGTGCCTCATTATGGAGTTCTTTGGTAGGTGTGTATGCATTTCTGATAGGTATCATCATCCAAGGTTTCAGTGCATAGCCAGCATCTTCCAGTAGATAGCTGTACTGGAAGTCCCCCCTGGTAAATGCCTGATACAGCTGTGATGCATGCCAGATGTGGGAGTCGTGATACCTGCCAGGGCTGCCAGCACACACATTGATGATAATGCCCTGGGCATTGCACATGACCTGGCTGTTGATGGACCGATACTCCTTGTGATTGATATAGACTCTATCCTCCTCACCAGGTGGTGCTTTGATGTGCAAATGAGTGCAGTCTGTGGCACCCAATACCTCAGGATAGTGTGGTACGTGGTGGAAGAGACGCATATTGCTGTCCCTCTCCTCAGGGGTGCAGGGTAAATATATGTTCTTTCTGACATGTGTTTGCATGGCAGCCAGTGACTGGTGAAGTAGCCTGGATGCAAATGCCTGTGAAACCCCATTATGTCCCCAGTAGGCCTTTGAAAAGTACCTGTAGCTAGTATTCTTACTGCTACACATATCTTTGTTTCCACTGGGATGGGTTCCCCTATGTTGGCTCTGGGTCTGAGTTGAGGGCGGCAAAGCTCTGTGAGTTCTTGTAGTATGTCCCAGTCCACTCTGTGGTGCTCTACTATCTCTAGCTCATGTAGCTCCTGGAAGGTTACCCTGGGCCTGAACACTCATCTCCTTCTCAGTCTAGGCCTATTGCCAGCATCCGCACCAGCACTAACCTCAGCCTCTAGCACATACAGATTTAGCAGAGGAGTAGCAGCCCCTATAATTTTCATTTAAATTTCCCAAGTGTGTACTCCAATGGTGCAGAGTATGTGGGAAAAATCAGACTGAAGGGTGTATACTTACCTTATAGTGGTGTGCTGCAGATGCAGCTTGTGTGATTGGCTGACTATGATGCATTCCACCTGCCAGGTCTATCACTGAAGGTTTTGAATGGCCCAGTGTCAGTGGAACAGGGCTTATCATTCATTTATACCTGACTGGCTTTCCCAGGCTCTTTTCTTGTATTTTTTTATTTCTTTCAGTGCTAAGCACTGGGGGGGGGGGGGCATGCAAACCCATGGTGCTAGTATAAACAGTGCTCAGAAGTTTAGACAATCCCCATGCATGGGCATGCTCAGCTTAGCTTAAACCAGCTAAAACATGTGCTGTGGGGCTAAACACAGCTTAGCAGCACTGGGCACACCCCCTGCTTAGCTGTGCTTAGCTGAGCACAAATGGGTGCCACTGAGCTCCAATCTGCTTAAAGACAGTGTGACACTCCCCCATTTGATGTTAGCTACCTGTTCTACTAACATCAACATGGTTTTGGCCCTAGATGAGTTTTATCTGCAGACAAAGTGGCCCATTTTTGCTATTCAGTAACCCCAGCTCATTTGCATACAGATCTTTGCATATTCCCTGGATACTTCACTACTATAGGGCCTGCCTCTTTAGCAACCACTGAAACCTGGCATTGTACACTTTGCATGCAGGACACTATAATGTATTATTTTTGCAAATGTCTTATTTTCAGTTTTTCAATGTTTTAATATTTTTTTTCTGCATAATGGCATGTTTGTGCATTGCTGTTTATATTTTATAATGATTTGCGATGCTTTTGGGACTCACTGGGCATGGTTTTGGCCATGGCCTTTAGGGCTTTTATGGCCCCTGTTTAATTTTTACATTTCTGTACACGGTTACTTTCTGTGTACATTTCTGACACCAACACACCTCCTACAGGGGTACTATTCAGCTTATTGGATCACAGGTCACCCTCATTTGCATGGATTACACTAGCTTATGAGGTGATTTGTATTCCACGGACATTTCAGTGTCCAAACGCTCATGCACGTCTCTCTGCTCTGTTTATTGGATCGCTCAGCTGTCGGTTTCTGTGTTGGGGCTGTGCCACTATGCCTACATGGAAAATCACTCTGTGTAGGCTTTATTGAATTCCCCCTTCTGTTATGGCATTAGAACAAAAGGGTAACAAAAGAAAGCCATATGGATCAAAGGAACATTTGTTGCTAAACCAAGCCATAGTAGAGAATTTTGAAATGGGGAAGAATTTAATTATGCCATGGATCGATTACAAGAAAGCATTTGACAGCATCCCACATTCAAGGATAAAGGAATGATTACAGATATATAAGGTACACAGTACATTGATCAATGACATTACAATGACAAACTAAGATGTAGTTAAGCCACAACAAATTGCAAAGTATTATCTCAAGCATAAAAAATTAAAAAGGGTATATGACAAGAGTGATTTTTTTTTATCAGCGCTGTTATTTTGTCTTTCTCTTAACCCATTAAGCTGCTCACTTAACAGATTAAGCTGTAGTTACAGTTTTGCTCCCAGAAAACAGCCTTGTTTAAACATTTGTCATCTCCTTTTTGTGGATGACTTAAAACAGTATACTTCATCAGATGAAAAATGGAATGCAGAAATACAAATGGTTAAAACTTTCTCAGATGATATAAGAAAGACATTTGGTCTTGATAAATGTGTAAAGGCAGCATTAAAAAACAGGAAAGCTGCAACACCAATAATATATCAACCTGGGGCAGGAATGTGGAACAAAGGAACTTAAACAGGAGGGGCTATATAAATATTTGAGACTAGATGAAGTGTCAGCAATAGAACATGAACAGATGCTAATAAAGCTCAGTAAGGAATACATTAGAAAATGAAAACTGATATTGAAAACTGTCTTGACATCCAGGAATAAAGTCCAATGTATAAATACATTTGCTCTTCCTGTTTTAACTTACAGTTTTGGGGTGATCAACTGTCTCTAAATGTTACTGGATAACGGCTCATGAAAATAAGAAAAATGCTTTATGCTTATTGGATGATCTATAAAAATCAGTTTTTACCAACATTATATATTTTAGCTATTTTGACTAGTGATTGATGAAAATATGAAATTTGAACTCCATGTAAAAGAAACAGTCAAGCACATCAAAATTTTGATATCTTCTACATAAGTAATCCAATTTAACAGAAGAACCAATAGTATATGTAGCCAAAGCAAACCTATTTCCAACCCTTCTGTATGGGGCTATATACTTATCTATATACAAACTACCCAACTAAACCTACTAGAACAGTGGCCTAACAAAACTGCAAAATTTGCAGCTAACCTGCTCTACAGGTCACACCATTATTTATCCCTAAAAAATCTGGTCTAGTTATAGAACTCCTTCACTGTTTGTCTTATTCTCAATGGAATATGATACATACTGTAATCCACATCCCTGAAAAATGCCCAAGCTTAGCCAGTATTCTTACTCTGTATATTCCAAATTGAACCCTATGATGAAGTGATAAAGACTTGTAAAGTGTTACCTAATCAACTATCTCAGCAGGAGACTCTCTAGTTTCATGTCATGTCTCAAAAATGTAGAATGTTATTATGTTCCCTATAAGAGTAAACTCTTCACACAAATCCTTTAAAAAAATCCTAAAAATGTATCTCATGGATAACTGCACTTGCTTTTGCTCCATCTCTGGATAAAACACAATTTTTTTCTATCTCACTTAATACTATATGAACTACTTCAGTTTTTCTTTTCTGTTAATTCAAGGTGATGATATATGTTTTCTCTCTCATTACAGCATTTCCTCCTGTGGCTATTTTATATCCATGCTCCTACCTATCATATTCTGCTTGTAATCTACAGTCTTTCTCAATTCACATTATAAGTTGCACTCATTGTTATTGTTAAATTTTGCTGAATGTATGTATTTATAAATTGCTGTATTTTTTGCTTATTTTCTGCTATACAAATGTTTTGAAATTGTATCACAACAATGTATTTATTGTTTTGTATAAATTTATCTGAAGCTCTTCCCCTTGAAAAGGATCTCTGCCCAGTTTGATCATCCTGGTAAACAAGTGTAAATAAATAAAATATATATTCCTCACTCTGAAGGAGGTTAGGGCCTCCTCAAAATTGTTTATATGTATACAGATCTGCAGTCATGGGACTGCATATATATCTACTAACTTTTTCAGATCCAAGCATAGTGAAAGTTTTAAAATGTGAAGAAAAGTCATTTAAGATATCTTTGCTTAGTTAAGCAGAAGCATTTCTGTAACAAGTTGGAATGGAAATCAAACCATTAGCAGACAAAAATCAGACAGCAACTGAACAAGCTAAATAAAATAAAAAAACAAAAGAAGGAATATAAGGAGAAGAACCAGATAAGAAGGAAAAAAAATGTGAAAAATCCATAAATATAGTGTCAAGTATAGAGATCTCCAGGAACTACCTCATGTTGACCAAAAGTTCACACAGTAATGGTTAAGAAGACATGAATTGAAACCAAAAGATGTAAGGTTAATAATGGCAGCCCAGGATAGTGGGTGGCCTACACGTTCATTTACAAAATCCATTTAATAGGTATGAGAAAGACATAAATGCAGGTTCTCTAAGAAAATGAACTGAAAACAGATGTATATCTTGTTGCTAGGTGTGATATACTCATGGCAAAGGCCTGTATATTGAAAGGCATAATAATGTAGCAAGACTGTCGCATTGGGGATTGTGCAAACTCTAAAATATAGAAGTAGCTGGGAAGCACTAGAAACATGAAGCAGAAAACATTATAGAGAATTATTAAGTACATATCACATGAGATCCAGCATAAGCAGCAGTTCAAAAAATAGATATGAAAATACCAGATATGGTAGTCCAGGAAAAAAATAATAGGATTTGCAGGCAGAACTAAGAGCAATATGGAAGAAAGATACACAGGCAGTCCCAATTGTAGTAGGTGCATTGGGTCTAATAAAAAATAATTTACAGTCATACTCAGATAAGCTACCAATGCATATAACCCTGTAAAAGTTACTAAAGGTAGCAATTCTGGGCACATTGTGGGTGATGAGTAGAGCATTCTTGGCTAATATCAAACAGTGAAACAATACTAATTTCATGAACTCTAATCATACCCTGACATAGGAATGGGGTTCATTCAGATCATAGTGTTAGAAACCCACAAAATCTGGAGGAACTAAACCAAGATATGCCCATATACCAAAAGAAAAAATACAAAGACATTCTCTCAAACACACAGACACACACACACACATTATTCATACAGTTAGTTAGTAACGTTGCCCAGGGAGAAAAAAAAGACTTGCGTATTTATGACACTCACAGTGACAGGGAGAGAGAGAGAGAGGAACACTGTAATATATATATATATATATATATATATATATATATATATATATAGAGAGAGAGAGAGAGAGAGAGAGAGAGATACACACTCATTTAACTAGATAAAGGAAAAGGTGTACACACATGATAAATGTACACACACACACACACACACACACACACACACACACACACACACACACACACACACACACACACACACACACACACACACACACACACACACACACACACACACACACACACACACACACACACACACACACACACACACACACACACACACACATTCACAGTAGATATCTGCATTGCATGCCCTATCCTGGTGATGTTCACTCTTCACTGCATCCTGTCCCACTACCATTTCACCAAAGTCTGAATAAATCTTTATCAGTAGATTGTCCTCCCCCATATTTTAGGCAAGGGCAAACTGACAAACCTTCTGTATAGCAAAACCAACCCAAGGGAATCTAAAGCTGTTAATGCTCAATATCAGGAGCCTAAACAATAAACTCCTTTCACTCCAGGCTCTTCTGACCCTGGAGAATATGGACATATGTGCAGTTACTGAGACATGATTGAAAGCTGTGGAGAGTACCCCATCAGTGCAGAGCTACAATGCCTTCCAAACATTCATGCTAAGTCAGACCACAAAGTTGTTTGCTTCATAATAAAAATTAATTCTGTGATCCTGGGCTAGCCCCATAATGTTTAGGAACTATTAATTTCAACCACCCGAAACCTGAGAACACAGCTGCCTATGCAGAATTGTTCACAGAAACCCTGTGCAATCATGTCAATAAATGCACAGAGACAGATATACCTACTCAACCTGGTGGACTTCTTTGAGAATGTCACAAAGGCAATGGATGTGGGCAATACGATGCATACTGCCTACCTTGGCCTGGCTAAGACATATGATGCAATAGTCCACTCAGGAATTGTAAACAAACTCATGGATAAAGGTATAAACTCCTATATTATCATCTTGATAGACATCTGGCTTTCAGGTAGGACCCAGGATGTTAGGATAAGCGAGACACCCTCCACAAAGAGGCTGGTCACTAGCCAAGTTCCTCAGTGCTTTGTGATGGGTATACTCCTTTTTGGCATATATTTCTTAGAAGCCAAGTCCAATGTCAAGGGCCTTTGGCTGACCAAGTTTGCAGATGATTGCAGACTAGGAGCAGTCATAGAATCTTTTAAGACACTGATATCCTACAGGAAGGAGTGACACAGACAGATGACTGATGCCAAAGCCATGGTTTAAAACTCAATACCAAGAAATCATAATAGTGCCCTTTTGGAAGTCAGACACCTCTGAAAATTACTTCATTGATAACACACCCCTAAGAGTAGGCTACATATGTAGAAAGTAACCTGGTTTTCAACCAACATGTGTCTCAAGGTAGTAAGGAAATCCTTCAATGTTGTGCAACTTACAAACAACAGCATGGCATCTAGGTTCAATGAAGTCAGCATTCCTCTGTATTTGGCCCTCATCAGGCACGTCAATGCCCCATTCAGTATGTACCTGACCAGGTACATGCAAAAACTGCAATGTCCACAGAGGTTCCTCACAAAAAGAATACAGGAATTAAACAGTATGTCCTTTGCAGAGCATCTCAAAGCCCTATCTCTATACTCTGTGTTCTACAGACTGTTGAGAGGTAACCTATGCCTGGCATACAAGGCATCCTTGGATCAGACTCTGATGGACCTTTTACATATATGCAAAATTAATAATATCAGCATTACTCGACCTAGGGATTTAAACTTTGCTTGTAACATAAAAAGGACACAATGGAGGGGAAGGTTTATGTCTCAACGAATTCTTCTTCTCCTCTGGTACAGGCTTTCCATCTGTGTGAAGCAGAGCTCTTGCCTAACACTATTCCAGAGAAACCTAGACCGATGGATGGAAAATTAGAAACAGACCCCTGGTTTAGTACCTATATCTGTAATGGACAGGGGGCAGCTTGCAATTCTTGCCCTAGCTTACATATACCCTTTCACATTATTTTTAAGGCAGATAAACTTGTAGGATACAATTAGGATGCTTGGCTAGGCTTATAAAGGCCCCAATGATTGTCAGCCTAGTATACACTTTTGCATTTATCACACACAACAGATTCAGATACTAATAGCTAAGAATGGCAAAGCTGTACATTAAGCAGATTTTCAAATGTTTAAAATTTGAATAACAAACACGTAGTCATCTCCATAAGTTTTACATTAATACATTTCTTGTGAATGGCAAGCATACAAAGCAATAAGCACAAAACAGAAAAAAATACTAGCGGACTGCTCAGTTCCCAACATGCAATTCCCATAAGGATGCATGCACCCTGTTGTCTAATATCCAAAAGCTAAACATATTTGCATTTACGAAGAAGATTATAGCTTAATCTGTAATATTAGGCATGCAAAATGCAAACAGTGCCAACAGCAGCTTCAGTATACAATTTTACTGCAAAGAACTTTATAATGAAGGTTATTTACATGACTACAGGAATGGTAACCTGTTTTATATGGATTTCATGTACAGCCTGCAATATTCACCCATCGATAGACTCTAGGTATATTTGTAGTGTACATTGAGGAGTTATCCTACAGAGTTCTAAGCATTAATTCATGTATTTCTTCTAGTGCTGTAACTGTTCACTTCAATCAGTTTTCAAAGCATTCAGAACTCTGTGAGGATTTGTGGTCTGAATCCGTAAGTGCATATTAACACTGCTGAACAGACAGGGAAATATTACAGAGCATACTTTAAAGGAAAGTATGGGTTTACTGCCTGCCTTGCAAGAGAAGGATGTTACATTTTACTAAATGAATTTGAGCACATTTGACTGCTGGATAGGAACTTGCAAATCTGACTTACTGTGGCTTTACTGTTGTTGCATTAATTGATCTTGGGTGCTTTGTATTGTTGTTTTCTTTGGTGTTGCAGAATGCCCAAACCTTTATATCTGATTAAATGTAGAAGTATCTGAACTTAACCTGCCTTCTAAACAAGGTTTGGAATCCAACCCCTAACCCTATCTGTTTAGTCTCACAAATATAAAGGGAAATTCAAATCTAAATTCATACCTATTCCTGAAATCAAACATGTTTCTGGTGTAGTGGAAGCATCCAGATGTTGGTGTCACCATGCCATTATGCTTAAATGAAGCTCTCAAGCCACCTCTGTGACAATAATGTTTGCAGTATTCATTGGGTAGATTTGCTGTTTGTTAGGATCCTAGACAGTACTGTGGCAGCTATTTCAGTTGTATATCACATGTAGTACTCTAACTTCAGCAAATCTTCTGCAGCAATATATCCATAAAGTTAGCAAAGCCTCATATTGGTCATACTCTGTGCAACTTGCTGGCACTGATCTTTAATGCATGAATGTGTTTTCTGAAAATATACTGGAGGAACCTTGTTTATCTGTAGTAGAAATTATCATTCTTTGTGTTCACTCTAGGAAATTTGCATGCTGTATTGCTACAATGAATGGTTAATTTGTTTATGCATGCACCTAACATTCCTGTATGTTACTTTTTCAGGACTCAACTACCTTGCAAGACGTTTTACCTGAACCACTTTATTTATGTGTGGGTACTGCTGTCCTTATGTTGTAAAATGGCATTTATTGTCAGCCTTTATAGATTTACATATGGCCTTCCCACTGGTTATTAACTGGCTTGCTTGCCTTTTATGTCTGATCTTTGAAGGTGCATTAACACTGTCAAGCTTCTAGGAAAAATGATTCAGAGGGCATTTTAGTTACAGAATCATTGATTTTTCTGTAGGTCTTCCATGTGCAGGGCTATGTTTTCCTAAATGGATATATGCCTGTTTGACTGCTGTACAAGAATTAGCAAGTACAAAGTTTATGCCTTCCTAATTACTGCTTGACTTGACTTGGGACACTTTGTCTTCTTGTTTTGCTTTTTTTCCCATTATTCCCCTCCACGTTTTATTTGCTGTTTACTATGTCACATTCTTGATGTATGGCCTATGAGGCAGTCCATTACCTAATAGTCCGCTACACAGATTTGCTGCTGTGATTTTGCAGGTGGAGAGCTTACTGAACATGTATGTATCCATGTAAGCTTTTTCCGTGTGTATTTCTGTGTAAGTACTCTTTGGGTCTAACTATTGATTGTGAGACTTTTGGTATTGTTGATACAGTTGATACTTGCATTATAAAATTGTACACATTAATCAGACTTGGGCTTTGAAAGACAATATTTGCTCCCCCAAGTCATTTCTCCTGAAACGTGGTAGCATAAACATTTAAAAAGCTGCCCTCAATAGAAGCCTGAGCTGGAAGATGCCAATACACCACTCTCCACTGAAACATTTACAGACTCTTAAATTCCACTGGAATCTGAAAGTAATGAGATAACATTAAGGCTTATTTTAGAAAAATATGCTTGCAATTCATCTTTCATCTACCCAAAGGAAAAATTCTATTGAGGGAACAAAGATTTGGTCAAAGGTGCAAATAAATTTTGTGTAAATTGTCAATTTTCAAAACCATCCACTAAGATGTGTATCAGATGAAGTTTTCTAATTAAAATATACCCAGAAGTCTCAAATGGTATATTAACGAGACCGAAAAAAAGAGTTTGTAAATCAACATAAGCATGGCCAATATTTTCTAAAAACACTGTAAAACCTGATTAACTCTAAAACTAAAGGAGTAGAAAGCACTTCTGAACACCAACTTCATTAGTATAACCTAATGTTTCAAAATTCATTCATTCTATTCATTCAAATCTGGAGGGACAGTGAAAGACAGATAAACTTCAGTTTCTAAAATTGTGTGATCTGAATACCACCCCTCAGTATACGATGAATCTTCCCATGGAAAATACAACATGAAACACCCTGATGCATTGTCATTTATTAAGAAAATAATTCATTTTCCTCTGTGTATGACATGAAAATGTTCATATATGTATATATGTATATATATATATATATATATATATATATATATATATATATATATATATATACATACATATATATATACATATATATATATACATAAATATATATATATATATATATATATGTATATATATATACATATACATATATATATATATATATATATATATATATATATATATATATATATATATATATATATATATATATATATATATATATATATATATATATATATATATATATACATACACACATACATATATACATACACACATACATATATATATATATATATATATATATATATATATATATATATATATATGGGTCCCCTTCACATTGTCGAGATTGAAAAATGCCAGCATTCATATGGCCGAGACCATATGATCGACATTTGCAATGCCGACAATGCGGAACTGGCATGTTAGTACAGTGCGGAATGGAAAGATTTCCATTTCTGCACTATAGTGCAATCTCAGAGTTGGTATATTTAAGTTACAGGGGGTATGTGGGGCAGAGCTCCTAGCAATGTATTAAAAATGTGTAGTGTTTTTATTTATTTATTTTTTTTGGATGTTTGAAATTCCAAAAGTTGATCATATGGTCTTAGCCATATGAATGTCGAGATTTTGGCGTTTCGATCATCCAATGGTAACCCATATATATGCTAACAAAAGAAATTTGTGAACAGCTAAGGGTTGCTGAAATGGAACCTTCCCCTTTCTACATAGCACCTAAAATAAATAAAACAATTTTAAATCCTCCAGGGAGACCAATAGTGTCAAGTTGGGGGTCATTGATTGAGCCACTGTCTATTTATCTAGAAGGCAAATTAAAAATATTATCGCCATTGATTAGAGCTAGGATTAAAGACAGTACTGAATTTTTGAGACTTATGAGTGATATTGAAATCCCTATACATGCATATCTGTGTACTTTAGATGTCCAGTCATTGTATACCAGTATTCCTCACAAAATGGGCATGGCTGCAGTCAACTATTGGGCTGAATATTCTGGGTTGTATACTAGAGCCCAGATTGACTTTGTGCTTAAAATTTAAGCATAGTCTTAGAACATAATGCAATCATGTATAAAACTGATTGTTTTTTACAAATGAGAGGTACTACCATGGGTACAAATTTTGCACCCATTTATGCAGACCTCTTCATGGACTATTTAGAGGCTAGAATGATATACAATGACATAAATGAATTTAAACAATATATGGACATGTGGTGAAGATATTTAGATGATTGTTGGTATGTCTGGGTGGGGACCATCGAAAAATGGTATGAGTTTATTAATTATTTGAATAATAATACTTTTGGGGTACAATTTACTAGCAAAATAGAACAATTCAATATTGATTTCTTAGATGTTAATGTTACTAAATTGATTGATGGAACAGTAGTATCTAGTATGTTTAGGAAACCTTTTACAAAAAATTCAATATTGGAAGCCAGAAGTTGCCACCCTAGACACATAGCCAAAAATATACCAAAAGCAGAATTTGTTAGATTAAAGCTCCTTTGTACTAGACAGCAAGATTTTGAAAAAGAGGCACCGGATATGCATGATATATTTATACATAGGGGATACGATAGTAAGCTGATCTCCAATGCCCTTGATCAGGGTAAAATACAGGATAGAAGTAAGTTGTTAATTACAGATAATGAGAAGGATGTTAAGACAGTGGATAAACTGAGATTCATCCCTACCTATGGTACTAATATATTTAAAATAAAACAGATTTTAGAGAAACATTGGTCTATTTTAAAAAATGATCCTTTTTTGAACAAATGGTAGTTGACCATTGTAATTTTGGTTATCGTAGGGGGAATAATTTAGGAGAGTATCTCAATAAACATAAAAAAAAACTTCCTTTATGAATAAAACAATAGAAAGAGAATGTATGAGAGGGAGCACATTCTGTGGGAATTGTGTATACTGTAAGGTAGTATCTAAAACCAAGTCCTTCACTTCTGTTAACACTAATAAAGTCTATGATATTAGGGTCTCAATAACATGCAATACTGATTGGATCATCTATATGGTAGTATGTAAGTGTGGTGCTTTCTATATTGGGCAGACTTCCAGACCTTTTAAACATAGGATTGCCCTTCATGTCAGTGATATAAACTGCAAAAGAACTTGTAGTGCTCTGTATAAGCACCAGGTAGATCACAGAGGTGCACATTTCATTTGTGTGGGGATAGATAAGGTGATGGATGATAACATTACTACAATAAAAAAACATAAAATATTAGATTCAAAAGAGAAGATGTGGATACTAAAATTGGGAGCTCTTTATAAACCAGGATTAAATGAAAAGCTTTAATATGCAATATTTCTAATAAGTTATTTGTGTCTTATGTTTCTAAATATGCCTAGCTGGTAAATATTGTCAATCAGAATAGGAAGATTTTTATTTTTATTTTATTTTTCAATAATGTGCTAAGCTTATTAGCTCAGTCAGCCTCTAGAAATAGAGGTGCATGTTCACATGTATTTTGCTATAAAATGACCTGTCACTTTAAAAAAGTTTTGTAAAAACATATATGAATGTGTTGCAAGTGAATCCGGGCATTTGAGCACTGAGGACACCTATTGGGTGAAACCGGTTTGCTTGTTCGTGGCTGTCCAAAGCCATTGTAATGGTGGATTAATAAACCAGATTAAGAAATATGGGTAGAACCTTATTTTGCTCAATAGAACTACTGTTTACAAAATGGTAAACTAGTGCTGGGTTCTGTTTGTTGAATATGTTTTTATCCGTGCGCAGTTTCAGTGTTCTGCAGGCCATGATTATGTGCACCAACTGAGAAGATATATATATATATATATATATATATATATATATATATATATATATATATATATATATATATATACTGACGTATCATTCTGGTAATCTTTCCTACATAAAAAATGCAAGTTCTGTTTGTATGGTGCAGATTTTTCCCATACCTTGATGTACAGCTGCCATACAAAAAAACATCAGCCACTTCATCTATATCTGAATGTTGAAAATGCGAAAGAGCAGACATGTTTCCCATTAAAATAATTCCCATCCATGTGCAAATTAATTTAATTATATTCTTGTCACCTTTGTTCCAAAACAGTTGAAGATGTAAACAGAAACAGCATGCACATAGCCAGAAGTTACTCTAACAAACAAAAATGCAGAACATTCTAAAAATAGTAAAACCAGAAAAGTCAAATTGAGATGTCTGAAATGATCCTGATGTGAAAGGTGCTTCTTTTGCCTTAGTGAAAAAAAAAAACCAATCCACAGATGGCATAACAACATTTTAAAAAGGAAGTGACATCTAAAAGGTACATATAAAATCTGAGAAATTCCTAACATTGATAATTACAGAAAGAGCATTTGACCACACCTGTGGACTCCTTGCTGCAGTTTCCAATCTGCAAATGGCACCAAACATAGTAGCAGCAAAGACACAATCTCTCTCACACACACACACACACACACACACACACACACACACACACACACACACACACACACACACACACACACACACACACACACACACACACACACACACACACACACACACACACACACACACACACACACACACACACACAAGCACACAAGCACACACACACACACACACACATGCATAAAAGCATGCAAACATGCAACAAAATTTTAAAACCTAATATTAAACTTATTTTTTCCATTAGGGACTTACTGTCAGTTGCATAAAACAGCAAATTAATGTATCCAAAAACCCAAAGACAAATAAGCATTATTACATATTGTAACATAGCAAAAAGGTGAAAAATAGTGTCATCAGTTTCATTGCAGAAATAAGCAATTATTTTCACAGGTGAGTGAGTGGATGTCAAGTTATCACATCTGAAATATTAGAGGATTGAAAGATTAGAGAAAAAGCATTCAGTACTTTAGCTGAGGATATGATGATCAGTTTAACAGACTGTGATGAGTCTCACCTAAAAACCTTTGTATAGCAAATAGTCCACAACTGGACAAGTTGGGTTTACTTAGCATTGCATGGGAGGTTGATGTCCTCCCTCAGTATGTCTTATGGACACCTGCTTCACTCATTGACAGGTATACTACCCCAATCAACCTCCACACCTGACACTGTCCTCAGGGCAGGACATGCCTAGAAACCTGCGTACTTGGAGCAAGAAGTGAGAACCCCCCCCCCCCGCCTCACTGGGTAAGTGAAAAAACAACTTGAGTGAACATAACAAGCCTAACTCATACATTCTTCTTCCAAATTTTAGTTTACCTACTGATTTTCTCTCAACCTTAAATATTAAGGGGGATTCATAAAGATTACTGTAAAGTGTAGACTACATGTACACTTAGAATAATCTTTCTGAGTGACTAGAAAGCATAAAAAATGTGGTATGGCTGTTCTTGAATACACACTGTATAGACTTAGTGTACACTTAATGTAGATGTTAATGAATCTGGTCCAAGGACAGTCTAAATCACCCAATAGTTTTCCACAGATAATAGGAAAGTTACTAATCTCAGTACATGCCATGGTCCTGAGGTTATATGTTTTCATAGGTTCACAGATTCATAGTTTCATAGGTAGGTACTCGGCTATCAGCCCAATTGCCTTAGTAAGCCTAGCCAACAATGTTCCCTGGCTTACACCACCCAATAAAGTTAATTTCCTGTGCCCCTGTTGAGCAGAGCCACAAAAGTGATCCCCAGGGTGTATTTCCTATTTCCCATCCACTCATCAAGATTTTTCTTGAAGAGTGCTAATGAGGAACTTTGCTTGACATAGATGGGTAGCTTGTTCCAGAGTACAGGAAGTCTCTGGGACAGGAATCTATCCCTCCAGCATGTCCTGTTTATTGTGGTGACAAGGTTTAGGTCCCTAGAGCATGTAGCTTGGAGGGATTGGGATTTCTTAAGGTGTAGCATGTCCAACAACTCTGGGTTTAACATAGCTTTATATGATAGGCAGAGATGTCCTCAGAGTAGGCGATATGCTACAGAGTAAAACTGGAGTTTTTTGAGACGGTCAGTGTAGGGCATCTGTTTGAGGCCAGTAATCCTCTTTGTGAGGTACTTCTGTGGCCTTTGCAGCTGCTGCAGATATTTTGTGAGGTACATTCCAAAAGAGGCATTGTACTCTATAATGAGTCTAATGAGTGCCGAGTAGAGGGGAACAATGACCTCTTTTTACCTGGATGAGAACCCTTTTGTGATGAGGTGTGCCACATAGAATGATTTCCTGACTACTGTGGTGATGTGATTATCAAAGGAGAGACTACTGTCCACCTGGGTCCCGAGGTCTCTTATTACACATTTGGCATTAAGTAAAGTGCCGTTTATGTGGTAGTTCATGGGTACAGAGTTTTTACTAAAGGGGATTACAATGCACTTTTTGGCATTGAGCTTGAGGCCATGCCACTGACACCAGGCATCTGTCTAAGTGAGGACCTTCTGTAAGATGTCCACATCATTTGCAGACTCGACTATGGCTCCTAGTTTGCAGCCATCTGCAAACTTCATTAGCCAGAGGCCTTCTGTGTTAGCCTGTACTTCAGAGAAGTAGATACCAAACAGGAGAGGTCCCAGGACGGAACCCTGTGGTACTCCACTTGTCACTGGTTTGAAGTTTGATTTGGAGTCTGCATCTTTTAAAGTGTGGTTTCTGTCAGTGAGCCAGTTGGCAACCCATCTTGTGATGTAAGGATTTATACCTAGTTTAGTCAGGTTAGCTATAATTCCAGAATGGGGGATGGTGTCGAAAGCCTTGGCAAGGTCAAGATAGGCTGTGTGAACCACCTTACCCTCATCTATGGCTTTGGTGACTGCCTCAAAGAAGTTGATCAGGTTCAGAAGGCATGATCTGCCTTTCACAAACCCAAACTGGGTAGGGTCCAGAGTTTGGAGGTTACCAATGCCTTTGTTTATGAGTTCCATGATGATACATTCCATGGCCTTGCAGACCAGGCTCATCAGGCTAACAGGGCAATAGTTCCCAGGATCAGTGGAGGCTTCCCCTTTGTGAAGTGGGCTAACTGTTGCTGTGAGCCATTCAGTGGGCACAAAGTCTGGCGTAAGACTATGATTGAACATGGTGCTTAGGTGGGGAGCCAATTCATTCTGAAGTTCATGTAAAATGCAGCCTGGAATGTTGTCCGGTCCCAGGGATGCTGTGTTTTTGGTTTTAGAGAGTGCAGCTTTTACCTGCATAGATGTGATTACAAAGACTCTGCATTCTTCCTGTGCAGATACAGGCCCTTTAGGGGATGAGAGAGGGGGTAAAGTTAGCACTGAAGGTATCTGCCAGGATGTTGGCAATATCAGTTGTTTCTGTAATTTTCATGCCGTTGTGCTGTAACTCAGAGCAGATCTGGGTGCTGCCATTGAGATTCTTGACATACCTATAGAATGCTTTGTGGTTGCCCTTAGAATCAGTGGTGATTTTGTTTTCATAGCTAGCTTTGGAGGATCTTATAAGGGATCTCAGCTTCTTACTGAGGCTGACCATGCAACTCCTCCACTCATGGGATTTTACTCTCTTTTGCAACAGTTTCATCCTTCTGTTGTAAAGTTTGTTTATGGCAGAGGACCACCACATTGGCTTCTTTTTTTTGGAGGATAGTATCTTGATTATCTTTGGGATAGCACAATCCATGCACTCGTGTAAGTGCTTATAGAGTGCATTTGTGTAGGATTCAGCAGTCATAACTGTATTGTCCATCTGCATGGGTGCCATGAAGTTCACCACTTCTGTCTTAAGAAGCATGAAGTTTGGCTTTGGAGAAATATTTTACCATGATTTCCTTAATGGTGGGTGGGGGCAGGATGCGGATATCTAGGGTGATTACCTTATGGTCAGATCTGACCAACGAGGAGTTTATTTCAGGTTTGGAACACCGGTCACTCATGTTGGTAATGACTAGGTCTAGGATATTGTTGCCCCTGGTGAGGGTCTGGATAAGTTGATCCAGGGCATTGGAATTTATGAATTACAGAAAGAGTTGAGTGAAGGAGTTAGTACATGAGTAGTTTTCCCAGTTAATGGTGGTGTAGTTGAAATCGCCCATTATTAGGGTGCTTGTCTGAACCCTAATATTTTCCAGTATATCAAGAAAAAAGGAGTGAGAATGCTGGGGCATGGTGGGGGATCTGTAGCAAGCTACAATTTGGATTGCAGTTTTGCCCAGAGTTAGTTGCATTCAGATAACCTTGGATGCATTATGCTGCTCAACTAGCCTGGATGTATGGATATCCTTAATGAATATGGACACACCTCTGCCTTTGGTGTTCTGGTCCAAGATAGATGGCCAAATAGTGTTGTATGAGTTATAGCCTGATAATGCAGGGGTACTCTCTAGAGCCTTGAACCAGGTCTCAGTCACTGCACAGATATCGATTCTCTCCATTTTAAGGAGTGCCTCGAGTGAGTGCATTTTGAGATTTAGACTTCTAGCATTGAGTAGCATTACCCTCAGATTTTGCTTGCCTGTTCCTGTTACCGTGGTGAATCTGTCATTTGAACCTTGCATAAAAAAAGGCATTATAGGGGTGGCAAGAGCCTTAGCCAGTATCTGGAATCCCAGGGATGAGAGGTGCAGGCCATCTCTGGCAAAGCATCGTGGTCTGTTGACCATGTCGTCCCAGGCAGAGAAATACTGGATCCCCTTAGATTGACACCAGAAGCTTAGCCAATGAAGTCATTCATTTTGTCCTTGTACTGCGGTATCATTCTGGGTGATGGCAGGATGCTACTCAGGGCTACGGTCATACCTGCCTGAGTTACAAGATTGGAGGGCTCTTCCATGTCCCTTTTCATGTAGTCCAGGGAGGTACATCTCAGGTCGTTCACACCAACATGGACAATGGCAGAGTCATATTTGTACTTGTGGAGTAACATGAGTGCGTTGGTTATGTGGTGGATCCTGGCACCTTACAGACAGCTGACAGTAACCTTATCCTTGTTTAGCCTGGTGAGTGGGACATCAGTGTGCCTGACTGGGTCTATATTATATCATTGAACACTTAAAAAAGTGAACGCTGATTGATCGACCTAATTTAAGCGAAAGCTTACAATCTCGAACTGTCAGATCAGCGATTTTTTTCCCAGGGAAAAAAATCGCTGATCCAAAACACATAAACACAACACAAGCACACCAAACAAACAGAAATCCACACACATACACCTAAAATCTGATACCTAACCCTACACTAAACTATGCACACAGCACTAACTACCCACTTACCTTAACCCAAACCCTAACCCTAAGGTCCGTCACTATCGCAGTCACCTCACCTGCTCCCTAACCCTAACTCACTTAAATCTGCCCTAACCCTCATGTCCACTCAATCGCACACACACCTAACCCAAGCCCTAACCCTAACTCACCTAAATCACCCTAACACTCACATCCACACAATCGCACAATTACCTGAATCCGACCGGTAACTTTCCACCATAACACTGAAAATACTGAAGCAACAGAAACGGACAACCAAATTCTTTCCCTAGGAAAAAATTTGAGTTTCTGCTGCTTCAATATTTTGCAGTTTCACAAAAATAAGTTCGATCAATCAGCGTTCGCTTTTTTAAGGGTTCGAGGATATAATATAGACCCGCCTGACTATAGAGTCATCTATGACTAGTGTTTTGGGTACGTTGGTTTGCCTTATGGGCTGTGGTTTATTGGCACACTGAGTCTGTGGGCTATGTGTCATTTGGGTTGTGTTGGGGGATGGAGGTTGCTTGCGTTTCTGCTTTGGAGGTCTCTGTTGCTTGAGCAGATTATTATTGAGAGCCTCTGTGAATGTTTTTGTGTTTCTATGTGTGGATTTTGGTGGAGTAGGTTTACTAGGACTATGTGATGAGTGTCGTGTGGTGCAAGTGTTTACCTTCTCCTTTTGACTGTCAAGTACAGTCTTGGTTGGAGAGAGCTTTACCTCCAGTTTGGCTAGATAAGTGCATCTCTCACAGGTTGTGGTGCTGGGTGGTAAGAGGAGAGGGTTGTTTGTGTAAATGAGGCAATTGCTACATTGCTTCAAGATGCCCATATTCATCAGATAGACAGGAGAGAACACTGGGAGCTGATCCTTGGACATGCCTGAATAAAAAACTACCTTCCTCTAGACAAGTGAGAAAAGTGAGTATAAGAGCTGTTTTTCTCTAAGCAAGTGAGGAAAGTAAGTACAAAAACTGTTTCCTCTATGTAAAGAGGAAGGTTGAGTGCTGTAGTAATTTGTAACTTATTTAGTGCTAACAATAAGTTCTGAACAAGTGCTGAGCACAAATAAGCAAATTCAAGTTCTAAAACTAAGAATCTGTACCTTGATCTTGTGGTAGATAGGCTACCTAGTGCTTATCACTCCCGCTGATAAACTGGAATGCTTCCCTCCAATACAGAACGGCTTGGGGGCTCAGAAGCTTACAAACAGTCCTGGAGACAGCAAATTTGTATCTGGACTAGACTAGTTATAGGAAAGGTGGGCAACAAGCATAAGTGCAGGCTTTTAAACCAGAACGTTGAAAGAGATGGAAAAAACTGCCCAAATGGCCAATAAACTACAATTTCTGGACCAGAAACCACTCTTGTGGTAGATAGGCTACCTAGTGCTTGCCACTCCCACTGATAAGCTAGAAGGCTTCCCCACCAACACAGAATGGCTTGGGGAGCTCAGAAGCTTACAAGCAGTGTTGGATACAGCAAATCTGTATCTGGACTAGACTAGTTACAGGAAAGGTGAGAAATGAGGGCAAATGAGGGCTTTTAAACCAGAACATTGAAAGAGATGGAAAATCTGCCCAAACGGTCATTAAACTTCAATTTCTGGGCTAGAAACCACTCTTGTGGTAGATAGGCTACCTAGTGCTTACCACTCCCACTGATAAGCTAGAAGCCTTTCCATTAACACAAAAAGGTTTGGGGGGCTCAGAAGCTTACAGTCCTGGATGCAGAAAATCTGTATCTAGACTAGACTAGTTACAGGAAAGGTGGGAAACAAGGGCAAATGCGGGCTTTTAAACCAAAACGTTAAAAGAGATGGAAAAACTGCCAAACGGCCAATAAACTACAACTTCTGGGCTAGAATCCACTCTTGTGGCAGATAGGCTACCTAGTGCTTACCACTCCCAGAAATAAGCTAGAAGGCTTCCCTCCAACACAGAACGGCTTGGGGGCCTCAGAAGCTTACAGTCCTGGATGCAGAAAATCTGTATCTGGACTAGACTAGTTACAGAAAAGGTGGGAAACAAGGTCAAACGCAGGCTTTTAAACCAGAAAGTTGAAAGAGATGGAAAAACTGCCCAAACTGCCATTAAACTTCAATTTCTGGGCTAGAAACCACTCTTGTGGTAGATAGGCTACCTAGTGCTTGCAACTCCCACTGATAAGCTAGAAGGCTTCCTTCAAACACAGAATGGCTTAGGGGGCTCAGAAGCCTACAAACAGTCCTGGATACAGCAAATCTGTACCTGGACTAGACTAGTTACAGTAAACGTGGGAAACAAGGGCAACCACAGGCTTTTAAACCAGAAAGTTGAAAGAGATGGAAAAACTGCCCAATCGGCCAATAAGCTACAATTTATGGGCCAAAAACCACTCTTGTGGTAGATAGGCTACCTAGTGCTTACCATTCACACTGATAAGCTAGAAGGCTTCCCCCCAGCACAGAAAGGCTTTTGGAGCTCAGAAGCTTACAAACAGTCCTGGATACAGCAAATCTGTATCTGGACTAGAATAGTTATAGGAAAGGTGGGAAACAAGCACAAATGCAGGCTTTTAAACCAGAAAGCTATAAGAGATGAAAAAAATGCCCAAACAGCCAATAAACTACAATTTCTGGGCCAGAAACCACTCTTGTGGTAGATAGGTTACCTAGTGCTTACCACTCCCACTGATAAGCTAGAAGGCTTGCCCCCATCACAGAATGGCTTGGGGGGCTCAGAAGTTTACAAGCAGTGCGGCTACAGCAAATCTGTATCTGGGCTAGACTAGCTCCAGGAAAGGTGGGAGACAAGCACAAATGCAGGCTTTTAAACCAAAAGGTTGAAAGAGATGGAAAAACTGCCCAAGCAGCCAATAAACTACAATTTCTGGTCCAGAAAGCACTCTTGTGGTAGATAGGCTACCTAGTGCTTACCGCTCCCACTGATAAGCTAGAAGCCTTCCCTCCAACACAGAAAGGCTTGAGAGACCACAGTATTCTATGAAACAATTAAACAGAAAAATAAATAACTACAGAGAGACACAGACCAATGAAACAATTAAATACACAGAAAAATAAAATAAAATGCAGTACAATCTTTAACACTGCAAATTTGTACTTAACTCAGCTAGTAATGCAGCTGATTGTAGGTATGTAGCAGAAGCCAAACAACACGGAAATTGAGCAGTAATGTAACAAAGTAAGACATGTATAGTCTAAATATTCAAAGAGACATGGAGGAGAACAAATATTATGTTACAGAACTAACAGGTGATAACATGGCACTTGTGGATTGTCTTCAAATTGCATTTGCTGCAGACTATCAGAAGGATCTGCATTCTTTCCTGGTCAAGGTTAAAGAAACTATTGCTACAAGGGTTACCGCATCAGTCTTTTTTTAAGTAAGTGTATCTCTTCTCTTAAAGAATGCCCTGAATAATAAATTATGTTGATGATGCAGTGCCTTGAGTTCATGCCATTCCTTAGAGACAGACATAGCATGTCATAGCGAAAAGCATGTGTGTAATGAGGTGGATGAATTTGAGTCTATATCATTTTACTTGAAAGCTTAATTGAGAGAATATTTGTTGAACTGACTTAAGTGGAAGCTCAATTAAGCAAATGATAGGTTAAGTGAATGTTTTCCCAGGGAAAGGACGTGGTTGGCCGTCATTGGGAATTTGCCCTTTTCCCTAGTGCAGTGTGATCTCGGAGTTGGTATATTTAGTTGGGGGGGTATGGGGTGCATAGACCTCCACCTGCACTGGTGCTTTGTTTTATGGTTCTGCTCATGGTCCAAACAAATGAAAAGCAGTCCAACACCAGCAGCCAAGGTCATTTCAAAATTTAATAAAAATAATTTAACAAATACAAAATATGAGTGCTTTCATCTTTAGCCTCCTTATTTACACTTATTTCGTAAAGATGCTCTTAAATCCCCGTTTTAAATCTATCTCTGTTTTGCCAATATAAAAGGCAGGACACCCTTCACATTTAGCCAAATATATTAATCTTTTAGAACAACAATTTCCACTCTAAAATCCCACCCTACTACCTAAGACATTCTCTAAAACTATGTACTCACCCTTTACAATAAAGCAACATTGTTTACATCTACAACAACTAATGCTCTCTATTAGCACTCTAAGATGTGTGTTAATTTCAATAGATTTAGGTTCGGTATTATTGACATCCTGACACCTAATATAAATGTGGGGATTGGAAGCTTACTTTATTAAAAAAGGAATTAAAATGGCAGTTGAGATTAAATGCCACCTCCTCCCCTGGAATCAATGACTACGTCTCTCTTAAGCCTGTATTAAAGGACAGAGCTGCCCTGGTGTAGGATTTTATGAATATTTTCAAAACTACTGTGGAATTTGATATTTTTTATGCTGGTTTAAGTTTTAAATAGAATGTCTTAAACTTACTGGAGTATGACATAAATTGTTTTTATGATTTTAGTCATTTAAGGGGTAACCAAGTATTAATTGGTTAATTTTTTGATTAAATCAACAGGAAAGGTATTTAAATGGATGTGGCTGTGGAATGTGGTTATCTAATGAAGTCTCTGAAGAGACAAACATGCTCAAATTTTGTATTTGTTAAATTATTTTTATTAAATTTGCTCACGGTCGCTAAAGGAGACTCCTCTCGCTTTGCACCGGGTAAGCTTTCACTTAAAAGTTTGTTCTATGAACAAGTTTTTCAGTTATTAGTTGTTCAACAAAAAAGCATTTGCTGAAATGCGATTCAACAATATGATATAGGTTCATACGTTTATAGGATGATACTAGGCTATTGTCCCGGAGGCCCCTATAAGCCTAGCCAAGAATTTCGCCCATTTTCCCTCAAAGTCAGCACCTGTTTCCCGATAAATTCTAGGTAGTCAGTGATTCTAATACTTTTGTGAATCTAACAGTGTACAACTTATTTAGTTGTGACAGATTTTAGTTGTAAGCAAAGGTAGCAATATTCATTTGACCTAAACTGTTAAGACCAACCACCCCCTACCATACATTTTTTATTGTCATTGGTGGAGACTTGGGATCAAAATCCCTATTAATGGAATTATTTAGATTTAATTTGATGTATGCTAAGATAGCTGTCTGTTTAACTTGCAGACAATTTGCTTTAGAGATGGGGTAGGTGCAAGGATAATACATTTGTCTCATAATAATATTTTTTATCTATCTGCTGGTAGAGATTTAAGTCCATAGTTCTGGAATGTGTGGAGTTATTTGATTAGTGAGCATACAGGAGATGGCACAGATCACAACACACGTGGCTACAAGAAACTGAGTAAAGGAACTGCACATCAAGCCTTTCCTGGAAGTGCATGGAAATTAGGCTAACAATCTTTTTAGTTAGGTACCTCAGGGGCCTTTCATTTGCTTAATATGTCTAGAAAGATGCACCACAAATGGGTCATTGTACCCAATGATTGGTCTAATTAGGGCTGCGTAAAGAGGGATGATAACTTCTTCTGACCTTAGATGATATGCCATTAGATATTAGTTGTGATAAACAGAAGGGTTTTCTGACTGTTCACTGCATGGTGTGTGAAGGAGAGGAAATCCAGCTTCCAAAATCCCAACTGCATTTTTTTGGAGTAGAGTATTAGCTATATTATATATTAAGGAAGAGGGCTGTTTACCAAACAATACTATATTTTTGCAGTTAATTTGTCATTTTTTTCTATAAACCACTTATTTATGAGGGGAAGCTGCTGCCTTTGTAATGAATGGGTGTCAGAGAGAGAGAGAGAAAGAGATTTGACAAGAATGCCCAGTTTACAGTCACTTGCAAATTTAGTTAACCAAATGTCCTGATTCCTGCAATCAGATTTGAGAAGGAAATTTTGAAAAGGAGGAATCAAAGTACTGAGCGTTTCAACACACCACTAAACACATTCATAGTCTTTAAGAAAGTACCTGCCAAATAAATATGGAGGTTTGATGATTCAGTAAATTGGATATCCACTTCACTAATGATGGATTGACTTTTAAGGCACTTAGCTTGTCTACAATGCCAACATGGAGTAGCTTTGAATGTTTTGACCAGATCCATATAAGCTGTGTTAACAAAATGATCTCTGCTGTTAGTCTATATGACCATCTCAAAGAACGTAACTAAATTGTGTATGCTGGATTTCCCTTTGACAAAGCCAAAGGGACCTGGTAGTCTGATGATGTATTTGATATCATTGCTTCAGTCAGATATAATATGTTACATGACTTTGCAAATCAGACAAATCAAGCTAAAAAATCAGTACATCAGTGATAAGGCTGGGACATCACCACTCTAATTCACTGAACTCAGAAAATCATATTGTAGCTAGGCTTATTTATTTTGGGAGGGTGCTCTACAAGGACATTATTTGCACTATTTATTAGGCATGTAAGAAAAATATCAGGCCCTATGTGGTAGCACTTCTTGTTTTAGCAAGCACATTCAGTATATTTCTTTTGTGATATCAGGTAATGTAAAGGAGTTCAGAATATTTAGAATTAAGACAGTTGTTTCAGAGGTAAAGTATGCACTAAATTTCAATGCTAGTATAGTTGCTATGTCTACTGGATCTGAGTGAGTGGTACAGATTTGCATACTTTCAGAACAGTGCCAGGGTTATTTTTCAGTTTACTAGTCTAACTGAAGCACAACTTACACTTATCCTTCACTCTGAAAGCTAATTAAGTTTACAGTTTTCCTTATTATCCCTTATAGCAGCTTTTAATTCTTTACTGATATTTTTGTTGCAATCTTTAATATGAGGAATTTAAACTGGCGGGCTACTAGGATGATTTGTTCTTAAACTTCCCATTATATTAGTCTGTAGTAGAGATTGCCTGGTGAGGGTACTTGTCGATGTGGGAATATTACTCGTTTGTATAAATAGCAGCTGTGTCACTGTCAGGTCTTATGATGTTGCAAATTAGTTTGGATAGCTCATCACAGTTTGAGAAGGTTTGTCCATTTGAAATCACTGAATTCGGTAGTAAGGGTTTTAGATATTTTGAAAGAGAAGGTTTCACATTTATGGTCAGAGTTAGTAAGAGAGAGAGAAAAACTAGAGGGCTGGTACACACAGTGGCTATATTAGTTAAAACGATCAAAAGAATATTGCATTCTGTAGTTGGTAAGTCTAATAATCTCTGGGTATAACCCCCATTTGGAAGAACAGGTGCTCCAGCTTATTGAAGTGCAGTTGAAAGTTCCCATATAAAGGCATTTTTGCTAAAGGGTCTGTCCTCAAGTAGACCTAGGAATCTTAGGTGGTCATCAGGGTCCATGGAAGATGTCCTGTAACAGGCTATAAGTTGACAGATTGTCTTGATCTGGGTAAGACAGAGTTCAATGAGTTAATTTTGCAGTTTTCTGAGAATCTGTCTAAAGATGATGTGGTTGTTAAGAAATACAGAAATTCTACTGCTGTTTCCATCAAAACTGAATGCATGGTATACCTAATCACAGGTATGGAGGAATATATAAGGAGGCAATGCTATATTTCCATTGAAACAAAGTCTCAGTAACTACATGTGTGCTTTAAAGTTGTAGTACAGTCTCACTATCATGGTAGTTGCAGATTATTTGTGCTGAGAAGAGCAACATTGACACAGTCCAACTTGGGGTTTGAAATAGCACAATTCATATCTACAGTGTTGTGATGTCTTTTAGCTGTACTCTTCAAAAATGCATTATGGTGGCTACAAGCTCTTTAGCCCCCAGTATGAAGAAGCCATGGAATGAGAGATACAGACCACCTTTGTGAAGCAAGTTGAATATCTTGCCTCATGCTGGCAGATATTAGGCACTTCTAGGATGGCATCAACTAGTAAGCCAGTCATTGAAGCTAATCTTTGTATAAATAAACATTTTATTCCGGGTGATGCAAGGATTCCACTCATGATTAGAATCTCACCTACAATGGACACACAGATGGTGAGATCCATCACGTATCTTTGCATCTCCTTCATGGTTATACCTCCAAAGTCAATAATACCCACATGGACTATTGTTAGGATGAAATCATATTTTTCTAGTGAGAGAGATTTTACAGCCCTTGTAATGTCATGGATCCTGGTGCCAGAAAGTGATCTAAAGACAACTAATTGTAACTCTGCCTGTGTCCAGTCTTGAGTCTAGAGTAATTGTACCTGAAAATAGTCATCAGTTGTTGAGACATTATTTTTCTTAATGGAATTTGTGGTATTAGGTGGTTAGAGGTCTACTACCTGGGGAAACTTTATGTATGAGCATGGTGCTGATGTAATGGTTGATATCTGCTAAGATCTAGGTTCTTATTCCTAGAAGGCTGCAGTAGTGGCACTTTACAGACTCAGCATAATTTCAGTTTAGTGTGGCTGTGATATGTCTGTGGTAGGATGTGATACTCACAGGTTATCTTACTGACTGAGAGGAATGTCTCCAGATTTCACAAAACATTTACAATTGACATGGATTAAATTATTTATGTCAAGAAGGCATTCATTGCCTGTGAGCATATGACTGTTCCTAAACTTCCTGAGAGTACCAAGGGCCATAACAATTGCAGCAAGTTTACTTCTTATTTTATCTAAGAGTTAATGGACTGAGTTTGATCCAATGCTCAAGAGGTACTATACGTAACCTGGTTACTAAGCAAGGTGAAGGCACAACAAATTCTGTGTAGCTAAGAAAGGTATAGTCATGCATCCATGCACACACTTTGAGAGAACAACATGGCTAAAACACAGTATACTACCACAAAAAGGACTCCGCTCAACTAGACACAGTGCAGTAACACTGCTCCAAGATGCTCCTAAACCCTGGCAGCCAGCAATAATTAGTCCTCAGAACAGCAACAAATTACCTTTTCTCAAATGTTAATTACCAGTGACTTAATATGGATAATACATATTTAATCAGATAATTGTTCTAATTATAAAGACAGAAATGAAAAAGACTTCTTGTGACAAGTATTAGTGTCATAGGTGCTTATGTAGTTGCTACACTTGCAGTCTAAGTATCCACTGAAAAGCTTAACTAAATAATCCACTGGAGCTGTAATGTATAATACATCTGCATCAAGGAGAACTACACTAAATAGCGCAGAGATAATGCTGAAATGTTCCATCCAGATGTGATGTTTGCTCTGAGGGTGTTGATGGGGAAGTATACAGAAGGTCAGAATGAGTTGCATTGTGTCTTTGTGGACTTAAAGAAAGCATATGACAGAGTGCCTAAAGAGGAGTTCTTGCATTATATGAAGAAGTTGGGAGTGGCAGCAAAATACGTAAGAGTAGTACAGGATATGTATGTGGGCAGTGTGACAGTGGTGTGGTCTGCGGTGGGAGTGACAGATGCATTTAAGGTGGAGGTGGGATTACATCAAGGATCAGCTCTGAGACCTTTCTTATTTGCAATGGTGATGGACAGGTTGACAGACAAGATCAGACAGGAGTCCCATGGACTATGATGTTTGCGGATGACATTGTGATCTGTAGTGAGAGTAGGGAACAGATTGAGGAGACATTGGAGAGGTGGAGATATGCTCTAGAGAAGAAAAGAATGAAGGTCAGCAGGACTAAGACAGAATATATGTGTGTGAATGAGAGGAAGGACAGAGGAATGTTGAGGATGCAGGGAGTAGAGTTGGTGAAGGTGGATGAATTTAAATACTTGGAATCAACAGTTCAGAGGAGTGATGAGTGTGAAGGAGAGGTGAAGAAGAGAGTCCAGGCAGGGTGTAGTTGGTGGAGAAGAGTGTCAGGAGTGATTTGTGACAGACATGTACCATTAAGAGTGAAAGGGAGGGTCTACAAGATAGTAGTGAGACAAGCTATATTATATGGGTTGGTGACAGTAGCATTGACAAAAAGACAGGAGTCACAGCTGAAGGTGTCAGAGTTCAAGATGTTAAGATTTGCATTGGGTGTGATGAGGATGGACATGATTAGAAATGAGTATATTAGAGGGTCAGCTCAGGTTGGATGGTTAAGAGACAAAGCCAGAGAGGCAAGATTGTGGTGGTTTGGACATGTGCTGAGGAGGGATGCTGGGTATATTGGGAGAAGGATGCTAAGGATGTAGCTGCCAGTTAAGTGGAAAAGAGGAAGGCCTAAGATAAAGTTTATGATTGTGGTAAGAGAGGACATGCAGGTGGTTGGTGTGACAGAATAACATGCAGAAGACAAGAAGAAATGGAAAGAGATGATCCACTGCGGCAACCCGTAACAGGAAAGAAAAAGAAGAAGTATGAGTTGGAGGCATATGTAGTGGCATTGGTAGTCATATCACTTGAACTGTAGTCTCATTTGCAGTTACTCATATTTTTTCAGGAAAATATATACAATTAGCTTTACAGTAGTCCTAAAAATAGTTTGGTTCTTGGGATATGTGGCACCATTTCTAAAGAGTAGGATAACTATATGACTGCATGACTTCACCATGGAGGCAGAGGTGCACACAAGTGTAGAGGCAGTGCATATACTGTTGAGAACAATGTCCAGATAATTTGCACATTTATAGAGGAGGGCAATTTAGGTAAATGGATTTGAAACAATACATCCATGCTTATTAATTGTATGCATTTTCCAGCTGATGGATAGATAGTTAAAATTACCCACATCTTGTGTGTTGGCTTAGTAGTGCTTTTGATCTGGTTTAACTATACTTAATTTACAGCATAGGCATGGAAGGGAAAATGCATCAATTATGTGACTGTTGGTTTTGGATAAGTGTAACTATGACCTCAAGAGGTTCCAGTTATCATCACATGAGGAGTGACACAAGATGATAGGATTATAGATAAAAATGGATAGGTGCTCACAGCTCCAGGATGGCCTGAATGCATGATAGGTGTTTAACATTCACAATGAAGTAAAGTTGTCAATCCACTGGAGCCAGCTTTCAGCAATTGCACAAATAAAATATGTTTGAAAGTCACAAGGGCCTGAAGCTGTTCTGTTTAATTGCTCTTTTTTTAACACTTAGCAATACTATTACAATGTGGCTTGAAGTGGAATATATTAAAATGTGCAGAAGTCAGACCCTGCTTAAGAAAAACAAAAACTAGTGGGATAATAAATATTTTAGCCATTATGTGAAAGTCATAGAAGAAGAGCTGTAGACTATCCCATCAAAGCCGGTCATTTGTCAGTCATTACATTCCAGGCTCTTGCATACTGCATTACCCAGAAGTGACACCAATTTGCCATCTAGTTGTTGAAGACAATTGTCTTGCCTTCCTTGCATGTAGCCATCATTTTCAGGTTAGAATACTGCTAAAAACTGGGTTCATTTTTGCCTTGGAATCATGGTTAGAGTGCTTGATCGTGTCTCATATCCCTTAGAGAAGATCACCTGAGATCACTCACACCTACTCATTCAACTATGTTCACAGAAATATTTAAAACAGTAGAGAGTTCTAATGTACTTGGTTACATCATAAATCTTGAACCAGAGACAGTTTACTGTTACCATATCCTTATCTAGACTAGTGAGTGCAGTATCTGTGTATATGACTGTGGAGTCTCCAGTAACTGATAATGTACTAAGTGAAGCTGCAGGGTTTGAGGCATTTAGCTGTATAAACCTGCAACAGTAGTACTGCTTGGAGGTTGGTGCAGTTGAGGGTGTAGACGTGCAGTTGTAGTAATGTTTCTATGTGTCTGAGATCTGCTGAGGAGAACTAGCAGAAGCAGCACATAAAAGCATGGAAGTAAGAAAATTGCTTGCCATTAAAAGCCTTAGGAAGCAGCAGACACCCTGTTTACCCTATAATGAAATGTTAACTTAGTTATTGAAAAGAAGCACAAAAGTAAATTGTTCAAGACAGTTTCACATGCACGTGGCATAGTAAATGCTACAGAAAAAAAGAAACCCAGAAGGTATATCATTCCAATAATCTAACTTGGCAACACTACTCAAACTTAGAAAACTATTTTGTAGAATGTTGCAATTCTGCTTTCTCGTGATCCCCTTTTGCAATAAAACACACACAACACAAATATGGCATATGACGAACTTTATTGGAAAACATTCTTTAAACATAGATTAAATTGATCAATCAAAAACATATAAATCACAATATAAACATAACAAATTGATCAATCAAAAACATATAAATCACAATATAAACATAACTTCCACATAATGATTTAACAGCAGTAATGTCACCTGCTCATCTCTGTCCTATTATCTCATCTGCTCGCTTACTCTGACTTTACCAGAAGCAGCATGCCACTGCTCACTTCTACTTCCAACCAATCACCTTTTAAAATCCAACACATAAAACCAGAGGGAGAACAGAAGAGGGATATACCAACCCCTCTTCTCCTCCCACCAGCCTGACCATGGCTGTTCCCTTTCACAGGCTACAACATTTTTACGAAACCATCCAAAAACAATGACAAGTGTACACTGAATAAATCCAATCCCAACTCACTTAGGTGTACTCCATCCGTCCTAAACCACACCAGGTCCTTGTCATCAAAGTCCCTATGATCGATAGTGCAAATACCTAATTTTCCCAATTGCATCAACAGACTAAAATTAATAAATCATTAGGTATGCTCCAAAGCCATAAATCTGAATACATTCCTCTAAACCAAATGTGGTACCACTTCAGACCACACAATACTCATACCAGCAGGAACCCTACTGCCTAAACTAGACAAGCTCTCCAAGACCTTAAACTCCAACTGCCATTTTGGAATGACACCTACCTGCTAAATGAACCACTAAAACATGTGGAATCTCAATCTGAAAACATATGTCAGCAAACTCATCATCTAGCTGTTACCACCTGAGGCCTCTGACACCGGGTCAAAAAACTCTCCATCTGTAAAACCACAGCCCCAGCTCGGATCCATCTAGCCTAATTCCAGCCCACTTTGCCTCACAATAAGTATAGGAATGACCCAAAATGACCCTAGTTTTACCAAAAATGTTTTACCAGAAAAATGTATTAACTACTAACAAAAAAGAGTTATCTAATGTAAGATAAAATGGCACACGAAGACCAGCGTCCCACCCTCCTAATCACTTCCACTGACCTATCTTCTCTTGCCAAATCTGATGCCCTTCCAGTGTGAAATAAATTACTAAAAACCTCTCTCCCTCAAAGCCTAGACACTGGAAAGCCTTCCTTATTACCTACAAAAGCTGCTTGTGTTTTATCACCCTTCCACCCCATGACCAGAAAACCAAATCCCGTGAATTCCTACTATGTGACAACTGTAATCTTCTGGCCTACAACAGAGGACATATCGACTCATCTCCATCCATTCTCCAAACCATCTGCACACCTTACCCATCTGGTATGTATTCAATTTCCACAGCCACATCTCCACCTGACACAGGAACTAAAACCACAGCCTGCCATATGTGCGTTATTCACCCTGAAAGCTCCACTTTATATCCATATTGACAATGACACCCACAAATTATAATCCACTGAGTGACATTTCAATAACCTCAAGCTTCTCAACAAAACCCAAAGGGCATGTTTAGACATTGTTGAATGTTTATCAGTCCTCCTACTTGCAGCCCTACCCCAACCTTTTAACAGCCAAGCTACTACCACTTTGTCAAGTCCTGCAACTCCCTTACCCATGCAAATAAGATAATGGCAGCCAGATCTACCTTAATGGATATAATCACCATCCGCTTAATCCAAGCCTGAGATAAATGTTGCAGTAACAGCTTCACTGACCAAACTCCTCCCTCTTCCTCTAGCAACTGCAAAACAAATTCATCAAATCTGGATAACGCCCTGCCATACGCATCCCTCATTAAAACTGCCCAAGACTGTTGAATCAGCTATCCCATTATGTCAGTCCAATCTGCCGTATGTCATCTGGCAAAACAATTGTTTCACCATCTGCCTCAAGTACTAATTCCTGAAATCTATGAAATGGACACCTGTTAAGGAAAAATTTATCAACAAACTCTGAAAAAATAATTTCTTTAAAATAACAAAAACAATCTCGATTTTGCTGTCTTTGACTGTAACACCCTGAAACATTGCCGTATTGTGAGAGTTAAAAGTCACCCTCCAACCTCACAACCACTCTTGCAACACCACTGAAACTTACCAAATAGGTATAATTTCCAAAAACAACACATCCTCCTTCCAGCTATCCTCCCAGTCATCTGGCCAACGAGCCACAAACCATTACCCACTAAAAAAACACTCACATCCCGATACCCCCTGCTGTCTCTGTAAACAATTGCAACTCCTCCTGACCAACCCAATCTGCTTGCCAAAAAGAAACACAGTTAAATAAATCCAAAAAGAACAACCACAATGCTAAATCCAAATGAACAAGTTTCTCAGTCCTCACCTAATGGTGTTTACTTCTCCCTCCTTTTAACTAGAATCCCACTGACCTATAAAATGTATGACCTGGATGAACTGACCTGCAAGCAAAGTTCAATAGCCCTAACAGCTCCACGACAGCCCTAATCCATACTTTGTCCTTGCCCATCACCCAGCAAATCTTGTCTTTCAGGTACTCTATATTCTTCACTGGATGGCAAAATAACCCCTGCTTCACATCCACTGAGAAACCTAGAAAACAAAATGCCTTGGCAGGGCCCTCCAACTTCTTCATAGCCAGTAGAACCTTCAGCTCCTCACACATTGCCTAAGATGCCCGCATACCTTCCTGCTCCCCTACAATTCCCTCACCTATCAACAAAAAAATCATCTAAATAATGTACTGCCTTCTGAGAGCCCACTCTTTCCTGCCTTATCCAATGAATTGTGGAGCTAAACGTCTCAAAGGTGGTGCAAGCCACTGAACACCCCATAGGCATAGCCTTGTGAAAACAAAATTATTGTCAACTACCATGCCCAAAAATGACCACTCTTCTTCCCGCACAGGCAGCAATAAAAATGCAGATTTGACAGTGACCTTTACTTACCATGGATCTTTAAACCCCCTAATAAGTCCCACTGCTTCATCCAATGATGCATACCTAACCTATGAATCCTCTTTAGAAATGAAATCATTAACCAGATTCCCTTCTGGACAGGACAGATGGTGAATCAACCAAAATTCACCATAGGTTCATAGGTTCATAGGTTGGTACTAGGCTATCTGCCCTAGGCCCTATGCAAGCCTAGCCATAACAATTCCCTGGATATTTCTTCCCACAATATTTACTTCTCTGGATCCCTGTCTAGCAGGGTGACTGACATGATCCCCGGGGTGAATTTCCTATCTCCCATCCAATCATCAAGGTTCCTTTTGAAGAGGGCCAAGGAGGCGCTCTGCTTGACATGTATGAGCAGTCTATTCCAGAGTATGGGGAGTCTCTGGGTCAGGAACCTATCCCTCCAACATGTTTTGTTCATTGTGATGACAAGGTTTAGATCCCTGGAGCGTGTGGCTCTGAGGGATTGGGATTTTTTAAGTGGAGCATGTCTAACAGCTCAGGGTTTGACATGGCTTTGTATGTTAAGCAGAGATTGCCTCTGAGTACACGATATGCCACAGAGTATAGCTGGAGTTTTTTTAGGTGATCAGCATATGGCATCTGCTTTAGGCCTGTGATTCTTTTAGTGAGGTATTTCTGTGGCCTTTCCAGCTGTTGCAGATGTCTTGTGAGGTACATACCAAATGGGGCATTATACTCTATAATGGGTCTAATGAGGGATGAGTACAGTGGGACAATGACCTCCTTTTTTCTGGATGAAAAGCCCTTAGTGATGAGGTGGGCCACATAGAAGGATTTCCTGACTGTTGTGGTGTTGTGGTTATTGAAAGTGACACCACTCTCCACCTGTGTCCCTAAGTTTCTCATCACACTTTCGATGTTTAGTGTCCTGCCACCTATGTGGTAATTCATGGGTACATGTTTTTTTCCAAAGGGAATAACTATACATTTCTTGGCATTAAGCTTGAGCCCATGGTTCTGGCACCAGGCATCTGTTTCTGTAAGGCCCTTTTGTAGAATATCCACATCATTTGGGGATTCAATAATGGCTCCCAATTTGCAGTCACCTGCGAACTCTGTTAGCCAGAGTCCCTCAGTGTTTGCCTGTACTTCAGAGAAGTAGATGCCAAACAAGAGTGGTCCCAGAACTAAACCCTGAGGTACTCCACTTGTCACTTGTCTGGAGCTGGAGTTGGAGTCGGCTAGTTTTACATTCTGGGTTCTGTCAGTAAGCCAGTTGGCAACCCATCAAGTGACATAGGGATTTATGCCCAGCTTAGTAAGTTTATCTATGATTCCCGAGTGGGGGGAGGTGTTGAAGGCCTTGGTGAGGTCCAGATAGGCTGTGTGGACAGCCTTACCCTCGTCTACAGCTCTGGAGACTGATTTGAAGAAGTCAATCAGATTCAGGAGACAAGATCGGCCCTTCACAAACCCAAACTGGGTGGGGTCCAGTGTTTGAAGGTTGCCAATGTCTTTGTTTATAAGTTCCATGATAATGCGTTCCATGCCCTTGCAGATCAGGCTTGTTAGACTGATGGGACGGTAGTTCCTGGGATCCAATGCAGATCCTCCCTTGTGGAGCGGGATAAGTGTAGCTGTGCACCACTCAGTGGGCATGAAGCCTGAGGTGAGGCTATGATTAAACATGACACTTAGGTGAGGTGCCAGTTCATTTTGTAGTTCATGTAGTTCACAGCCTGGGATGTCATCTGGTCCCATGGATGCTGTATTCTTAGCTTTGGAGAGTGCAGTTTCTACCTGTGTGGCCATGATTATCAGAATTTGGCAACCTTTTGGTATTGAGATGTGCCCTTTAGGGGGTGAGAGGGGGGTGAAGTTGGCACTAAATCGATCTGCCAGGATATTGGCAATATCCTTGGGATCAATATATTTAATGCCATTCTGTTGTAGCTCAGAGCAGATCTATGCATTGCCATTTAGATTCTTGACATAACTATAGAATGCCTTGTGGTTGTCTTTGGAATCTTTGGCAATTTTATTTTCATAACTAGCTTTTGAGGATTTTATGAGGGATCTCAGCTTCTTACTGAGGCTGGTGGAGGGAGTTTTTTGCATCCTGGGATTTTCCTCTTTTCTGCAACAGTTTCTTCCTTCTGTTGTATAGTTTGTTTATAGCAGGGGACCGCCTGATTGGCTTCCTTTTTTTGGAGAAGAGCATCTTGGTTCTATTTGGGATGGCACAATTCATGCACGAGTGGATGTGCCTTAGTGTAGGATTCTGCAGTCGAACTTCCAGATCCCATCTGCGTGGGTGTTGCGAAGTTTGCCACTTCTGACTTCAGTAGCATGAAGTTGGCTTTGGAGAAGTTTTTTAAGGAGGTTTCCTTACTTGGTGGTGGGGGTGGGATGTGGATGTCAAAGGTGATTTGCTTACCAGGATAATGACTCAACAAATTACTCAATACCCGCCCATCAATGGGTAAGTGGCAAACCCGGTTTACCCCTCTGTCCCCAAAAATACAAGTCTCCTCTCTGTCCTTGAAAATTTCCCCACCCAGAAAACCCATTTAAGCCTTAGGGCGGAAGGGATAAAGATCTCATACCAATCATGAAAAAACAGCATTGACCAAATTCTCTTCCCGACAGACACACTGAGCTGCTGGAGGCACTCCTGCACAATTTGAACAAGTGTGCAAAAATCTGTATGCTGCCCACATACAAAGTCCTGCATTGAACACCCAACACACTCCAACTACCTCACCACCTAATCTACCCAATCCAGTGAGGCCCCCAAAATTATCCATCATAGTGGACAACAAAATGTCCAGGTGCCTAACTTCCCATCTCAATGACTGATCTGTCGCTTTCCTTTTCGGAAACTGCTGATCATATCACATCAAAGCATTCCCTGCACATAACCTTTGCACCTCATGAATCATGAATAAATAGACCAGCAGTGGCAAGGCCAGTGAATTATCCTTCTCCAACCAAACTGCCATGTAATAAACAAATCCCAGCACCCAGTTATCCCACATCCTAACTCAAAGCCTTCCAACTCTCATCCTCCCCAATGTCAATAATACCACCAAGAGATACTTCTAATTCACTGCCTTAGATTCCGACAACCATTGAACCCCTTATACATCAATTAATTTGAATATATCAATATATTCACATTTTCAGATATTCTGTTTAACTGATACAGAAATATGCAGGGTCAAAAATACCTCCCTTCTGGATTGACTAAAGCCTAAGTAGCTAATCAATCCCCTGGTCATATTCCAAAATCTGAACCAATCTCCTACTGTGATGACTTGTCCCTATCCAGACTCGATTCCACACTCTCTAATGAGGACCATAAGCCTAATCCCCCATCCAGTATCTCCTGCTGTACTTGTCCCACTTCCTTAAGAAGCTCATGATCTGCCTGCCACTTCATTACTCTGTACAACCTCCCTTCCCTCACGCACCAATCACCTACCTCCATGCTCCATCAAGCCTGCACTACCTCCATCTCCCAACAAGATTTCATTGCCTGAATTGGCATTGGAAACTGCTCCTCCAGCCAGATCTTCCACTGCAGCATTGGCCTTTATCTTCTGATCTCACTTCCTCTGTGCCACTGAACTGCTCTTTTGCACCTGGGCTTGCCTTTTCTTTTTCAACATACTGAACTCTTCTGTCATAGGAGACTCTGTCATCAGCAGCTCTGAGAACAGTTCTTGTGCTTGAGATACAATTGCCTCCCATATCTGTCTCAAGCTGTGAGATCTAGTCAACTGTCAAAAGAAAGAGGAACATTACCATCATGAAAGGGGGAAAAACTGGCATCCTGTGCTTGTGCCTCTCTAAGACAAGAGTCCCAAGCATGGAAAAGACAAACCAACCCTACACCATCAACATGATAACTCTTCCTCACACTAAAGTGAAAATCAAACCCTGTACCCTGTGTGTATGAGATAAACCCATACCTACTATACCAACCTCCCAGGCTAATATATCTTGTCCCAAGCTCCATGTAAGAATATGTTGGTCCTTGACTAGCTATCACTGTAGACTATGCCAAACTAATGATCTGGTAGAGCCTAATAACATTCAGAGTCTCACAATAATAATCTGTAGCTAAAATAGCATGAAAAGGCTTATCAACCCATTTCATGCTTTACCTAGTAATTTAATAACTTGCCTTATAAAGGGCATTAACATAGCTCTCAACCAATCAGGGACACGTTTCAACAGAATCAGAAGCAATCAGGGACACTTTTAAAATATTAGTGCTATTAACCCGAGACATTAGCAAAACATGAGAATCCACCAGATTCACAAAAGCTTGCACGGAGTGCAAGATGAGTGCAGGAGCTCATGCAGGCAATAGATCTGCCGTGCAATCCAGGAATAGCTTTCAGGGGCATGCATGAAAGCTCCAGCACTAATCCTGCATGGTCTAAGCCCTGGTATGCAAATCACCTAATTTGCAGTAGAAATCCATGCAAATGAGGTGATTTTGCAATCCATGAATCTTGCAATAGTCCGTGCAAGACTAGTGCAATCTGTAGAAATGTACTCGGTTAGTAACCAAGTATATTTCTGCAAATTCCAAAACGTTGCTATGACAGCTGCAAATAAAGGATGCATATCATTGAAGAAGCATGGCAATGGCCAAGTATAAGGTCATTGGCATTGAAAACTGTTTAAAAAATAAAAAAAAAAATCAACTTTTATTTTTTTTCACCGATCTCGGCTGTTGAAGCATAGGGCAGCAGCGTGCAAACAGGATCAGGGGAAAATAAGAAAATAAACTTAAAATGAACATTCTAACTAAAAGCAGTGTTCTGCCATACAAGTCATGGCAGGCATAAGACAACCTGGCCAGTGAGTAATGGTTGCTAAGGGGGGGCGCAGTGTGAGACGTAACTATACATTAGCAGGCAATCCTATGCAAATGAGGGGAAGGATGGTGAATCTCACATTTCCCCAGGGTGTGAGGCAGGTCCCAAGAGTGTAAGAGTATAAATAGCTGGGTGCAAGACTAGGATAAAGGTGACATCATGGGGGGGTGTCTGGCATACTGTAAGTGGATTAGAGCCCTGTTGCTCGCGATTGCTCCAGCTTAGCACAGCTAAGCTAGAGGTGTGCCCAAACTGCCTAGGACTCTTTACAAAGTATAAGCTGGTATGCTCACTGTGCACTGGGTTTTATAGGAAGAAAAAGGAAGTTAAACCAGGAAATAGCAGCTCTGTGAACATTTGAGCACTCTGTTTGCACGGCGCACACACAGGCTTAAACAGGGAGGCAATGGGAAGGGAAAATAGCAGTAGGAAGGTAATCAAGGAGAACTAGCTAAGCTGGCAGGTGAAATGTATAAGAATCAGCCAATTACACAGACAGCAGACCAGCCCAACCCAGAACACTGCTATAAACTAAGCAAACACCTTCCCCTCAAGTTTTCCCACACTCTACACCACTGGTATATACTAACGGGGAAATTTTAACAAACAAACCTACAAAATGAGAAGGGCTGCAGCAGGCAACATAGAACAACATGTGCAAGAGGCTGAGGGTGGTGAGGATGTGAATGCTGCAAAACAACCCACAGTGAAGAGACGGAGAAGAGTGTACGGACCCAGGATCACCTACCTGGGGGCTACATGAGCTGGAGATAGTGGAGCACTATAGGGTGGACAGAGACCTCCTACAGCAAATTGTTGAGCTGTGCCGGCCACACCTGACACACCAAACTGGCCAAGGGGAGCCCATCTCAGTGGATACCAAGGCATGTGTAGGCCTAGGTATACTAACCACAGGTACCTCCCAATGCACAACTGGGGATATCATGGGGATCTCACAGGCATCAGCATCCAGAGTATTCCACCAGTTCCTGGATGCCATGGGGGCACATGCCAGTTAGCATGTATATTTCCTCAACACACATGAGGTATTGACCAGCAATATGCGTCTCTACCACCAAATAGCAGAATACTCTTGGGTAGTGGGTGCTATAGACTACAAGCACATATGCAACAAAGCACCACCCGGTGAGCAGGGTAGGGCCTACATCAACCGCAGAGGCATCCCCTCCATCAACTGCCAGGTCGTATGTGATGCCCAGGGCATTATAATGAATGTGTGTACTGCCTGCCCTGGAAGCTATGATGATTCACACATATGACATCTGACACATCTGCACCACAGATTTGCCAATGTGGACATCTCCTACGGTCACCTAGTGGGGGATGCTGGGTACCCACTGGAGCTATGGCTGATGACACCCATCAGAAATGCACACACACCTGAACAACAATGCCATAATGAGGCACACTCACAGGCCAGACATATAATAGAGCATGTGTTTGGGATGCTCAGGTCATGGTTCCAGTGTCTGGACACATCCGGTGGAGCCTTGCAGTATTCACCAGCTTCCTGTACCCAAATTGTTATGGTATGTGCTATGTATAATCCTGTAGAAACAGCTGCAGCAGGAACAGCATGGGGCAGGGCCACACAGCCCCCCACCAATGCCAAGGTGTGTATAGACACAGCGTGACTCAGAGGAGGAACAACCTGAGCCTTCCCTAGTAGGCAGAAGGAGGTGTGCCCAGTATGACCATGCCTTGGCAAAGAGGCAACAAATAGCATATGCACTGACACAGTAGGTACCCAGGGAATGACACCTTTCTCTGACTCTCACAGATAGTAAAAGGGATGCCAAACATGACACTACCTGTGCTCAACCATGTATAGGGAGTGTACTATGCGCATCTGACATTGGCAGCCCTCCAGTACCATCCTCAAGTCAGGCACACCCTCAAGGTAAGTCAATCAACCTACCAATTGCCAAATGGAGTAGAATGTGTTGTTACCTGTAGCTATGGTATGGATGTGAGCATGCAAGGGAATTGGGTGGACGAATGTTATGGCAGCAGACAGTAGACACCCATAGTGGCACCATGACATCTGTAACACATACTGGAGTCATCATAGTAGCCAGTACTACACAGGGAGACAAAACCCACTGCAGGAAATGGGCTGAGCGACATGTGTGTCCATAAGACCCACACATGCCAGTCAGGAAGGTGCAACATGCCAGTCAGGAAGGTGCACATACCCAACAACAGATTCAGCCAGCAGGACAGGTGTAGACAAACACAAACAAATGCTGTACTATGGTCTCTGAATGAGCCTTATGGGTAACCCCTTCCCCAGGCCTACACAGACAGACTACAGCAGGCCAGACAGTTGGATGTAAGTTGTAAAGGCTAGGAAGTCAGAAACTAATATGTAGATAATTAAAGCTAAGCTCTGTAGTACACTGGTATGCCTCTAGTCAGCATGATAGGTAAGACTACAGACTGAAATGGAGTACCTGACATAGCAGTACAGTACTAGCAAATGTGTACTAGTGTCAGGTGTGCCTCCCCATCCTATGTACACTTATAGTAACAGTTAGGTGTGCCCCCCACTCCTGTGTAGAAATGTAGAAACAGTCAGGTCCCCCCCTGATATGCAGAAATGTAGCAACATTCAATGCCAAATGACTGATGGATACCCTGCAGATACAGCACGCTACCTGTCGGTGTACAACACAAAGGTCAGCACAGCAGTACAAACTACCTGGACTTGATCCACACATGCAATACAGATGGCCGTACTGGGCATGCTCACACACTTAGAGGAATGAAGGCAATGTCAGTCAACAACATACTGAAAGGTCATACTGGGCATGCTCACACACTTAAACACATGAAGGCCATGTCTGCAAACACCAGTGAACCAGACATATCTGGCAGTCACAGCTCGTAGTGCAGACACATGTCAATATGCACCACTCCAGCTTCTCACACACAGTGGATAGGAATACAGACACATATGTAAGGACAACACACTATAATAAGCCAAAGGAAGATGGACATAGATGTGTGGAAGAGGGTGACTGTGACAAGGATCCATCTGAGCCTGTCCCACCCAGCACACAGCCAAAGGGCCCCAAACACATGAGGTGCAGATGTCACTCAATGCAGATACTAGCCACCAGTATCTGTCAGCATGACAGACTATGTGGTGTACGTGCCAGCTGTGCAACATGACTGTACAAGGAAGTAGTCATCTAGTAGCTGTATACATGTACCTGTGACATATGACCCCGTGTGTGCCTACATGTGGCATGTCAACCCCTACATGAATGGGTTATGGCCCATACACACACCGCCCTCCCCATAGCAGTATTATGGTAAGCCTGCTGAGGTCATGCAATGTGTTATACACCTTTAGGAGAGCTGTAGCTCAGTAATCTCCATGGCACGTCCCATAACTGTGTACTGCTATAGTGATAAACTAGTTAGGTAGTAGTTCTAACCCCACACTTTGCAATTGTGTGAGTGGGTGTTTGTGTGTGCATCTGTCTGTGACTGTGGAGGGAGAAATGCTTTTTAGGCTACTCACACTCCGTACAATTCATATACTCAATTTTGGCAAGGCTGCTGTCACTCACCTAGAAATACACCTCTGGGAAAATTATAGCCCAGTAATCTCCATAGCATGTCTTGTAACTGCGTACTGCTGTAGTGTGATAAAGTAGTTAGGTAGGTGTTCTAACCCCAGACCTGACAAATCTATGTATGTGTGTGTGTCTGACTGAGTAGAGAGCAATGTTTTTAGGCTACTCACACTCCGTACAATTCAAATACTCAATGTTGGCATTGCTGCTGCCACTCACCTAGAAATACACTTCTGGGAAGATTGCAGCCCAGAAATCTCTGTAGCGCATCCTGTAACTGCATACTGCTGTAGTGTGATAAAGTAGTTCAGGAGGTGTCCTAACCCCAGACTTTCAACTGTATCTGTGTGTGTGTGTGTGTGTGTGTGTGTGTGTGTGTTTGTCTGACTGAGAAGAGAGCAATGCTTTTCAGACTACTCACACTCTGTACAACTCATATACTCAACTTTGGCAAGGTTGCTGATCCTACTCACCCAGAAATACACCTCTGGGAAATTCATAACCCAATAATCTCCGTAGCATGTCCTGTAACTGTGTACTGCTCTAAATGTGATAAAGTAGTTAGCTAGGTGTTCTAACTCCAGACCTGGCAAGTGTGTGTGTGTGTGTGTGTGTGTGTGTGTGTGTGTGTGTGTGTGTGTGTGTGTGTGTGTGTGTGTGTGTGTGTGTGAAACTGAGTACAGAACAATGCATTTTAGGCTGCTCACACTCCATACACATCATATACTCATCTTTGGAAAGGCTACTGGTGTCACTCATCTAGTCATACACCTCTGGGAAGGGTGTAGCCCAGTAATCTCCATAGCATGTCCTGTAACTGCGTACTGCTGTAGAGTGATGATGTAGTTAGGTAGATGTTCCAACCTCAGACTTGGCAATTGTGTGTGAATCTGTGTGCCCATGTGTCTCCATCTATCTTTGACTGAGTAGAGCACAATGCTTTTTAGGGTACTCACACTCCTTATAATTCATATACTCAACTTTGGCAAGGCTGCTGATGTCACCCACCTAGAAATACACCTCTGGGAAGGATATAGCTCAGTAATCTCTGTAGTGCATCCTGTAACTGCGTACAGCTATAGTGTGATTTAGAACTGTGGTAGGGTTCCATCTCCACCCATGACAGTTCTGGATGTTTTGTGTGTGTTCCAATGTCTGTGTATGGATGAATGCATTATAGGCTACTCACTTGCAGTACATTTCGAATGCCCTACTTTGGCAGGCCTGCTGATGTCATTCATTGTGAAATACAACTTTGTGGAAAAAGGTCTGTAGTAATCCCTGTGGTGTGACCTATAACTGCTCCATGCTGTAATGTGATATAGGCCTTGGTCAGGGGGTCAATACCCGCACAAGTTGGTTGTGGATGTTTTGTGTGTGTCTCACTGTCTGTGTAGGGAGCAATGCATTTTAGGCTAGTCACCTGCAGTACAGTTGAAATGCCCTTCTTTGGTAATCCTGCTGATGTCAGTCATTGTGAAATATACCTTTGGGGAAGTAGTTCTCTAGTAATCCCTGTGGTGCGTCCTATAACAGCTCGATGTTGTAGTGTGATATAGACCTTAGTCAGGGGTTCTATACTCACACATGTCAGTTGTGGATGTTTTGTGTGTGTCTCACTGTCTGTGTAGGGAGCAATGCATTTTATGCTAGTCACTCGCAGTACAGCTGAAATGGCCTTCTTTTGTAATCCTGCTGATGTCATTCAATGTGAAATACACCTTTGGGTAAAATGTACTTCAGTAATGTCTGTATCACGTACTATAACGGTGCAGTCCTGTGGTGTCCTAAGCTAGTTAGAAAGGGGTTCAACTCCCAGACATGACGTGTGTGTGTGTGTGTGTGTGTGTGTGTGTGTGTGTGTTTGTAACTCGTAGAGGTGGGTGTGAGTATGTGACACCTGTGGGCAATGTGGAAGTGGTTTTGCTTATTTCTTTTATGGCGGCCCTACTATATATCACAATGTCAACCATACAGGGATAACAGATGTAAATTAGCTGAGATGCTGGGGTGCAAAGCCATACACATACATGTGACATCAAGGCCAGCCATGTGTTTGGCTGTGGGGATGCTTATTCGTACAAAACGTATAGTGTGTGGGGCCTCTCAACCCCATTAATGGTGCATGTGGACATATGTGTATTTGTTAATCTTCCATTGCTATTTATAGATGTATGGCCATATATACCTATATAGATTAATATATCTGCTAATATATCTATCTATCTATCTATATATATATATATATATATATATATATATATATATATATATATAAAACTCTGTCTGTATACACCTACATAGATATATATCTGTGTACACATATGTAACGTGCTGTGTATATGTAGACATATAGGTGTAGACACATATATGTCGATTTATGCATATGCATGTATATATGTGCATATATATTGATATATATGTATATAATTTTAGAAATATACATATATATATATATATATATATATATATATATATATATATATATATACACACACACACACACACACACACACACATATCTAGATATGTTGTGTCTGTTTAGATATTAATATAGGTGCACACACATACATCTATATATTTTCTGTACTGCTGCATGACTGGACTGGATGATATGTTTCTGAAAACATCAATTCTCTTTGTATCTGTGATGGCTTAGTGGTAAATCACTTTGTCTATGGTGTCCAGGGTCCTTGTTTTGAGCCTTGCAAGAGCTGTTTATTGTATTGCTGGGCAGAACACGGCCCATTGGATACACAGTGATTAAGGCACTTTAAGGCAGTTGTAAGCAGGTTTTCGAAGGTTTGCACGGAGCTAAGCAATGCCTACACAGGTTAAGAAATTCAGCAGCTGAGTATAAGAAACTGTAACCAGACTTTAGCAGTGCTTACCTTTGTGTAAACCTATGCAAACCCATGTACAACTGCTTTAAAGTGCCTTAATCACTCTGTATCCATTGGCCCTTGTTCTGCCTAGCAACAAAATAAACAATCTTTGCTAGGCTCGAACCCAGGACCATGCACACCATAGCCAAAATCATTTATTTCTACGCCATTTCAGATATACATAACAGTACAGAGAATGTATTCCAACATGTAGATGTATGTGTGTGTGAAAATACTCCGGAGCAGCTCTTTTGAGTGTGCACCTTTAACCCCTAGTGGGCGTGGCTTAAGCCTTTAAAAACTAAGTTATCACCTTAGAGTTCTAGAAAACTCTCATTGAAAGAGGTCAAATATCAATAGAGTTGTGTTTGCCATCACATATGGCTCAAGACAAAATATCCTGGGACCTTGTAAGTAACATGGTTTTGGAATTATTAATGCAAATATGAACAATCCATATTTGACGCCTAGAGAAGCAGTAGGGGTTAACTGCAGAAGACGCCTGGCTGTCTAAACAGATGCAACATACTGATATGCATATATATATATATATATATTTATATATATATATATATATATATATTTATATACATATATGTAAGCAGATATTTATAGCAATATAGGTATATACGGACATACATCTGTAGATAAAGTGGGAACATAGCAGAAACATATATGTCCACATGCACCATTAATGGGGTTGACAGGTACAAACAACATAAGTCATGCACGAATAGCTATCCCCCCAGCCAAACACATCTGCCCTGCAATACCCTATCAGCTGTTGCAGATCCCATAACCAGGACCTTACATGGCAAGGGCACAAGATGGTAACAGTACTCCATCCCACCTGTATGATGTCAGGCTGGTATCAGTAACATATCATGCAGTACAGTCAGACTCATAATGACTCCCATTTTGCAGTCCTCTGTTACCTTTGTTAGCCAGTGTCCCATACTGTTGGCCTGTACTTCAAAGATGCAGATGCCAAACAACAGTGGTCCCAGGACTGAACCCGGAGGTACTCTACTTGTCACTTGTCTGGAGATGGATTTGGAGTCAGTTACACCTACAGTTTTGGTTCTGTCAGTAAGCCAGGTGGCAAACCATCGAGTGGCATAGGGATGTATGGCCAGATTAGTATGTTAATCTATGTTTCCAGACTGGGGAATGGTGTTGAAGGGCTTGGTGAGGTCCTCATAGGCTTTGTGGACTGCCTTACCCTCTTCAACAGCTATGGAGACTGAGTCAAAGCAGTCAGTCAGTTTCAGGAGACAAGACTGGCCTTCCATGAGCCCAATCTGTGTGGGGTCCATTATTTGAGGGCTGCCAATGTCTGCATTCAAAACATCCCTGATAATGCATTCCATGGCCATGCAGATCAGGTTCATCAGACTGATGTGACAGTAGTTCCAGGCATCACAGGTGGATCCCCCCTTGTGGAGTGGGATAACTGCAGCTGTGCACCACTCAGTGAGCACCAGGCCTGATGTGAGGCTATGATGACACATGACAGGTGAGTTAGCATTCCATTTTGTATTTCATGTAGTACACAGCCCAGGATGTCATCTGGTCCCATGGATGCTGTATTCTTAGCTATGGGTAGTGCATTTTATGCCTGTGTGGCCATGATTACTGGGCAATGGAACTCTTTCTGTATTGACATGGGCCCTTTTGAGGGTGAGAGGGGGTGAATATGGCAATAAATCAATCTGTCAGGATATTGGCACATTCCGTGGGATCAGTTCATGTAATAGGTTCATACGTTCATAGGTTCATACTAGGCTATCTGCCCTGGGGAAATTATAAGCCTAGTCCGATTCTGTATGGCTTACGCCACCCCTTGATTTGAGTATACTGTGCCCTTTTTAAGGTTTAGTTTACTGTGCCTCTGTCTAATAGTGACACGGGAATAATCCCTGGGACAAACCTACGATCCCCCATCCACCTATCGAGATTCTTCTTGAAGAGATTCAGTGAGGTGCTCTGCCTCACATGAACTGGAATTCTATTCCAGAGCAAAGGGAGCCTCTGGGTTATGAACCTGTCCCTCCAGCAAGTTCTATTTATTTTTGTGCTGAGGTTCAAGTCCCTCGAGCGTGTGGCTCTAAGGGATTTAGATTTACTGAAGTGGAGCATGTCCATTAATTCTGGATTTGACATAGCTTTGTATGTCAGGCATAGATCGCCTCGAAGTAGGCGGTATGCAACTGAGTAGAGCTGGAGTTTTTTTTAACTGAGCAGCATATGGCATCTATTTGAGACCCTTGATCCTCTTGGTGAGATACTTTTGGGGTCTCTCTAATTGCTGCAGGTGTCAGGTAAGGTACATCCCAAAATGGGCATTGTATTCTATGATGGGCCTGATGAGGGATGAATAAAGGGGCACGATTACCTCTCTTGATCTAGATGTGAAACCCTTCGTGATGAGGTGGGCTATGTAGAAGGTCTTTATAACCACTTTGGCAATGTGGATTTCAAAGGAGAGATTGCTATCAACTTGGGTTCCCAGGTCCCTAATAACTTTCTCTGTACTTAATGGGTTTCCGCCTATGTGGTAATTTGTGGGCACATTGTTTTGCCAAAGGGTATGACTATACATTTTTTGGCATTTAGCTTTAAACCATGGTGCTGGCACCAGTTATCTATCTCTGTGAGACCTTTTTGAAGGATGTTTGTGTCAGCTGGAGAGTCGATTATGGCGCCCAGTTTGCAGTCATCTGCAAACTTGGTGAGCCATAGTCCTCCCACGTTTGCCTGTACCTCGGAAAAGTATATACCGAACAAGAGTGGTCCCAGGACAGAACCCTGTGGGACGCCACTTGTGACCTGTTTCAAGACTGCCATGGCTCCAGCAACTCTCACTCTGTGGGTTCTGTCTTTGAGCCAGTTTGCGACCCATCTTGTGACATAGGGGTTTATATTTAAGCTGGATAGCTTATCTATGATGCCCGAGTGGGGTATTGTGTTAAATGCCTTTGCAAGGTCGAGATAGGCTGTGTGGACTACCTTCCCTTCATCTATGGCTTTGGTGACTGTTTCGAAGAAGTCAACCAGGTTCAAAAGTCAGGATCTGCCCTTGACAAAGCCGGACTGGGTAGGATCTAGTGTCTTTAGGTCCCCAATGTCTTTGTTTATCAGCTCCATGATGATCCTCTCCATAGCCTTGCAGACTAAGCTAGTCAGGCTTATGGGGCAATAGTTTCCAGGGTCCATAGAGGCTCCATCTTTGTGGAGTGGGACCACTGTTGCTGTATGCCATTCTGTGGGCACATATCCTGTAGTGAGGCTGAGATTGTATAGCTGTTTTATTTGAGGGATTAGTTCCTCTTGGAGTTCATGTAGGATACAACCTGGGATGCCATCTGGTCCCATGGAAGCAGTGTTTTTTGCTTTGGAGAGGGCAGCCTTCACCTGAGCATCAGAGATGTTTGGGATGCAGCTCTCTGCCGGGATAGATACTTGCTCTTTTGGGGGGGGGGAGTTTGCACTGAACCTGTCTGCCAGGATATTGGCGATGTCTGTGGGTTCAGTGTATTTTTTGTCGTTTAGAATCAACTCAGAACAAGTCTGGGAGTTGCATCCCAGGTTCCTAACATAACTGAAAAAAGCCTTATGATTGTCTTTGGTGTCCTGTGCAATTTTTCTCTCGAAGCTGGCCTTGGAGGATTTTATGAGGGATCATAATTTTTTGCTAGTACTGATCAGAGATGCCTTCCCTATTAGGGATTTTGCTCTATCATGTAGTAGCTTTCTCCTTCTGTTGTACAGTTTATTTATGGCAGGGTCCACCAGACTGGACGCTTGCCTTTGGATGATTGGGTCTTGGTTTTGTTTGGGATAGCATGATCCATGCATTCCTGGAGATGTCCGTAGAATGCGTTTATATAGAATTCTGCAGTTTGGGCCGTAGTTTCCACTGGCCCTAGGGCCTTGAAGGATTCCACTTCGGTTTTGAGAAGTGAGAAGTTCACTTTTGAGAAGTTTTTCACTGTGGTTTTCTGGGCTGGGGGTGGGGTCGGGGTGTGGACATCCAGTGAAATTAATTTATGGTCTGATCTTTCCAGTGAGGGATATACTTCTGGTGTGGAGCATAGAGTCCCCATGTTGGTAATGATCAGGTCTAGTATGTTGTCCCCTCTTGTGGGAGTTGTGACTAGTTGTTCCATAGCATTTGAGTTTATAATTTCCAGGAACCTTTGGGCTAAGGTGCTGGGGCTTGAGTAGTGCTCCCAGTCAATGTTTGGGTACTTCAAGTCACCCAATTTAATGGTGTTTGGAGAGATCTTCATGTTCTCCAATGTTTTCAGGAAAGCCGAGTGGGATTCCTGACTTTGAGAGGGTGGTCTGTAGGATGCTATAAACTGAAAAGCAGTCTTGCCCACTGTTAGTTGCACATGGATGGTCACCGATACTTCATGCAATGCCACTAACCTGGAGGTGTGGATATCCTTGGTAAATATGGAAACTCCCCCTCCTTTTGTGGTTCGGTCCGGGTTTTGGGGTCGAAAAGCATGATATGAGGTGTAGCCTGGCAGTGCTGGGGTGCTCTCTGGAGCCTTGAACCAGGTTTCTGTCACTGCACAGATATCGATGTTCTCCATACTGAGGAGAGCTTCGAGTGCATGCATCTTGAGGTTAAGACTTCTGGCGTTAAGCAGCATTGCCCTTAGTTTCTTGTTCCTTGTGCTGTCTATGGGGGTGGGTTTGACTTTTGAGCCTTGCCTAAAAATGGCACTATGGGGTTGGCAAGAGCCTTTGCCAATATCCGAAAGCCCAGTGGTGACAGGTGCAAGCCGTCCATAGTGAAGCAACGTGGCTTGTCGAGCATGTCATCCCAGGTTGACAGACACTGGATCCCCTTTGAATGATACCAAACTTTTAGTCAATTGTTAAAATCGATCATTTTGTCTTTGTACTGTGGCATCATTCTAGGTGAGGGTAAGATGCTGCTCAAGGTCAGGGTCATACCAGCCTGGGCTACATGATCAGAGAGCTCCTCTATGTCTCTTTTCATGTAGTCCAGGGAGGTATGTCTCAAGTCATTCACACCAGCATGTACAATGACTGAGTCATATTTGTATTTGCTTTGGAGTGACCTGAGTGCTTGCATTATGTGTCGGATCCTAGCACCCGACAGGCAGCTCACCATGACCTTCTCTTTATTCAGCCTGGTGAGCGGGATGTCAGTGTGTCTGACAATAGAGTCACCTATTACAAGAGTATCAGGTGTGTTATTCAGCCTTAAGGGCTGTGGCTGCTTGGCACACTGACTTTGTGGGCTATGTGTTGTGCGTGTTTTGTTTTGAGGTAGCATTTGCATGGATGTCTGCTTTGGAGGTCTCTGTTGCTTAGGTAGATTTTTATTTAGAGCCTCCGAGTATGTTTTTGTGTATTTATGTGTTTGGTTCGCTGATGTGGTGGGACTATGTGATACTGGAATTGTGTTGTGTGAGGTTACCTTCTCCTCCTGACTGGTTACACCAGTTTTGAGATGAGAGAGCTCAGCCTCCAGTTTGGCTAAATAGTTGCATCTCTCACACATATTTGAACCTGTTTGGAGGAGGAGAGGGGTTGTCCGTGTACATGAGACAGTTGTAACATTGCCTCAAAATTCCCAAATTCACCAGCTAGACTGGAGCGGAAACCATTGACTGACCTTTGGACATGCTAGAGTAATATAGGGAAACTGAATTTAAGACGGACCAATAGAGGACAGGGTAATCGTAGAGAGTATAAGAGTAAGTAGTGCTTATGGTTTAATAGTGCTAACTTGTAGGATTACTTAATTGGACCAATGAAGGGCCTTAGAATGAGAATATGGTGTTTAAATTGAGAGATAGAGCAGTTCTAAGGGAAAAAGTGAAGAACAGACTTTGTGGGGCCAGGAATAGTTTAAACCCAATTAGGCGGCGCTGCCCGCTGTTGCGCTATGCACAAAAATGCGCAAAACCATGCAAAAGAGGGTTTTAAGAGAGGAAGATGAAGGAGTTAGGAATTGACCCAAAATGGCCAATAAAACTACAGTTTCAAGTCAGTAACCACTCCCACAGGGGCAGGCAGGCTGCTCAATGTTTTTCACTGCCACTGATCAACAGAGAGACTTCCCTTTAGCCCAAGCAAAAAATGGCCTCCAAGAAACTTACAAACAATTCAAGAACAGCAAGCCTGTAACTGAACTTTTTTAAATCTCAGAAAAGTGGGAAAAAGCAAGATTTTTTTTTTGTTTTTTTGTTTTTTCAGAGATAGCAGAGGTTCACAAGTATCAACAAGTTATAACAGTGCAGTAAATTACCCCACACAAGAGTGCTAGGCCAAAGACAGATAAAATGCAAGTTTTGATAAAAAAAACAATTTTAAAAATAAGTGCAAACAGGAAATTCAGTAAACAGCTTTAGGTTGTGCTCTAAATACAGTTACTAATGCAGAAATCAAGTTTAACAAGCCAGAAAATGCTCAAAATAGGTGGCTATGCAGAAAAACTTAGCAAATAAACAGAGGAAAAATACTTAAAATCTCAAAAGTGGCTCCTTTCTTCTCTCAGCATTTTCTCCTCTTGGTGGATGCTTCACCAACAGCCAACAAGCCTGAAAAGACGCCAAAACCATGAGGCAACCAGGTTTTAAGAGAGGAAGATGAAGGAGTTAGGAATTGACCCAAAATGGCCAATAAAACTACAGTTTCAAGTCAGTAACCACTCCCACAGGTGCAGGCAGGCTGCTCAATGTTTTTCACTGCCACTGATCAACAGAGAGACTTCCCTTTAGCCCAAGCAAAAAATGGCCTCCAAGAAACTTACAAACAGTTCAAGAACAGCAAGCCTGTAACTGAACTTTTTTACATCTCAGAAAAGTGGGAAAAAAGCAAGATTGCCATTCTGTTGCAGCTCAGAGCACTTCTCAGCATTGACAGTTAGACTTCGGACATAACTATAGAATGCTGTTTGGTTGTCTGTGGAATCTGTGGTGATTTTAGTTACATAACCAGCTTTAGAGGATTCCATGAGGGATCTCAATGTCTTACTGGGGCTGGTAAGGGAGTTGTTTGCATACTTGGATTATCCTTTTTTTTCAACAGTGTCTACCGTCTGTTGTATACTCTGTTAATGGCAGGAGACCAACCAGACTGGCTTGATTATTTGGGACGTGAGTGTCGTGGTTCTATGTGGGATGTCAGGAATCATGCACAAGTGGCTGTGCTCATACAGTGCCTTAGTGCAGGATTCATCAGTTGAACTGTCAACTCCTGTCTCCATGGGTGTCACAAACATTGTCACTTCTGCCTTGAGTAGCATGAAGTTGGCCTTGGAGAGGTCTTTTACGGGCAACTGTATATACATTCCTTTCACATGTTCAGTGTGATTAGCCTACGCTGGGATTACTTTGGTGGAACCGCAGCTCCATGTACTGGTGTGATGGCTTACTGGTTAGTTACTGTAACTGTAGTGAGCAGGGTCCTGGGTTCATGACCTGCAAAGGCAGGATATTTTTGTTCTGGCCAGAACATTGGTTAATGGATACAGACTTATTAGGGTAATTTAGGTTAGTCACACTCAATACAATTCAAATGCCCTACTTTGGCAATCCTGCTGATGTCAATCACTGTGAAGTACACCTTCGGGGAAAGAGTACTCCAGCAATCTCTGTAGTGTGTGCTATAACAGCATAATGCTGTAGTGTGATATAGAACTCTGGTAGAGGTTTTATTCTCACACATGGGAGTTGAGGATGCTTTTGTGTCTGTTCCTATGCCTGTGTAGAGAGCAATGCATGCTTGGCTAGTCACACTCACTACAATTCATTCTCTCTACTTTGGCAGTCCTGCTAATGTCACTCATTGTGAAATAAACTTCTTGGGAAAAAGTACTCCAGTAATCTCCAATGGCATAATGCTGTAGTGTAATAACTAGTTAGATAGGAGTTCTAATCCCAGATGTGACAGGTGTTTGTGTGTGTGTCATAATGTGTAGATGTTTGTCATTCATGTCCTGTGTGGATGTGGTTGTGAGTGTGTGACAACTGGACCCAATGTTTAGTGTGGTTTTAACATTTCTTATATGGTGCCCCTAGCATAAATCACAATATCCACTGTGCAGGGATAACAGATGTGATAACAGTACATAGTCAGTCATGGATTCAGTACCCTGAACGGGTAGGTGTGTGATACACACATGCTTTCCATTTACTCTACCAACCCACCCTGACTTATCTTTGCCTCTGTCTGCCTCTCTCACTCCTTCTCTAGTGGATGTGGAGACTTACACCTGCTTTGCTTAGGCAGCAGCATGTGTATTACACTCGTGCAAACAAGCTTAATCCTGCCTACTGCTGCTTAAAAGTGCTTACTCCCGCTTACCCCTGCACTAATTCCTTTAAAAGAAAAGAAAAAGGGGTTGATAGGAAAGTGGTGACAAAAGGGGCACAAAGAGGGAAAGACAGTTGGGAAATTAGCTAGGGATGTGCAGAAAGGGTGCAGGGAAGGTCCATAACTGTACAATTCTTCTACAGCAACAGCTGTGCATATACACTGTATTTGGAGGTGGATGTGGACACTTGAACCCCTGGAAGAGGGGTGAGGACAGCAATAATTTACTGTGATGCCAATTAGACTGGGTTAAATGAGTCCAGTGGACATGTGCATAATGGACAGCTATGAATGGGGCATGTTTTTTTTGTGGGAACAGATTGCCCTTTTTTATTTTTTCAGGTGGAAGTGGGATGTTGGGGAGGGGTAGTAGTTATATCTGGGGAGGTAGGTTGGGTAGGATAACAGACAAGACACACAAGACGCATACCAGGCCAGTATATGACACATGTGGGGGGTAAACACTTTGGATTGGGGAGGGGTGTTTGGAAGTCACAAGCCCATGAGCCCCCAACTGGAAACAGTGGGTCTGATGTCCCCACCCATGGGCAGTCACCACTGCACCTTCATGGCCACAAAGGTGGCTGTACTGGGGGCTGTGTAGGAAGGGCAGGCTCACACTCAAATAGCGCCGCTCGGCCCTCAAGCTGGCATAGCCGGTCTTGATACTCCATTTCGAGGTCCCTACGCACCACAGCCTGGAACTGTTGAAGGGTGACAGCTTCCCCTCTGTGCTCGCTCCAAGGGGGGGTGAACACCATCCCCTGCAGCGGATCCAACTGAAGGTGACGTAGGGCCCACGGAGGAGGAGGAGGTCCCACGCTGGCCTGAGATGTGCTGGTGCCTGGTGCCATGGCCAGCTAAGGTGGGACAGGTGGGTCTATTGGGACTGGCCTGCCCACCTTATCATGAAGGGATTCTCATCTAGATCAAGGGAGGTCATAGTCTCCCTATACTCATCACTTATCAGACCAATGATTGAGTACAATGCCCCATTCGGAATGTATCTCACCCGACACTTGCAGCAGCTGGAGAGGCCACAAAAGTTCCTCACCAAAAGGATAAAGGGTCTCAAACATCTGTCCTATGCTGCCCAACTGAAAGAACTCCAGCTCTATTCAGTCGCTTACCGCTTGCTCAGAGGTGACCTTTGCCTAACATACAAGGCCATGTCAAACCCAGATTTGATGAATATGCTTCACCTCAAAAAATCTAGATCCGTCAGAGCCACAAGGGCGGGAGACTTAAACCTCGACATGGCTATTAATAGGACGTGCTGGAGGGATAGATTCATCACCCAAAGACTCCCTATGCTGTGGAATAAAATCCCGGTATATGTGAGGCAGAGCACCTCGCTGGCCTTGTTCAAGAGAAATCTTGACCAATGGATGGGAGATCACAGATATACCCCAGGGATTACCTCAGTGTCACTGCTCAACAGAGGCACAGCAAAATAATGGGTATAGTTCCCCATACTAAAGGGGTGGCGTAAGCCACAAAACTATGGGCTAGGCTTGTAAATGCCCTCGGGCAGATAGCCTAGTATGAACCTATGAACCTATGAACCTAATATGAGCTGTGTTGTCGCAGGTTTATGACAGATATGGGATGGTAACAGTCAACAGCATTCAGGATTAGTTATAACAGCATGCATAGGTATTCCCATTAACCCAAAACACAAGATTTAACACAGTTGCAGAGCAAGCAGAACACATGCATACATGGAACAACAGTGGCCATTACAGGAACATGCAAGTTTCATTGATGGCAACAGGCCACCAATATGGGTGTATTTTAACATGGCACATGCATAGAAACAAATGTGAATATTTATAAACCATTAGGACATATGTCCCAACAAAAGTTTGGAGTGTACACATACCAGTTGAGGAGTGTCATTGGGTTATTTTTCACATATGGTAGGGATGAGAGAGTTCAATTAACAACTAATATATCCTTGTAGTTTTCACAACATTCTTAGTCACTGCAGTGATCTTTCCCTTACATGTATTATTACACTACCCAATGGCCTTATATTGTACACTTGTATGTTTATTGATTATTATATACTTGACCTGTGTCCTACATACAGGCATGACAGGCTGCAGGTGTTAATGCAACATATGTTGAGAATTGCTGTCATACACTTTGGGTGAGGTGCTAGAATGACAGGTTTGTTTTCATATACATTCTCTATGTACACATTTGACTATCAATTATATGTTATTGACAGCTGCCTATATTTCTTGCATCATCACACTGCATTTTCAGGGGAACAGGGTACCAGACTGGTGATATGGGCCATTTATCTGGACATGCTGGACAGACTGGAACAGTTGTGGGGTATGAATATGCATACAACTTTCAATTTGAACATTCTAGCAAATTCTGTACAGTTGGGTGTAATTATGCATACAGCTTTCTATCTGAACATTGTAACAAAATCTGTACAGTTGTGGGGTATGATTATACATACAACTTAGTAGCAATCCCAGGATTCACCCCCCTGCTGTGTGTGACAAAATATTATAGTTAACATCACTGCACACTGTGCTATCAGGGAATGGATGTAAAGCTTTCAACTGTTTTCTATCTAGGGAGGGAGGGTGGCCTAATGATTAAGGTGTTTGCCTTAGAAACACAGGGTGCAGGGTTTGAGTCTCACAAGGGATAATTGGCTAGGCTTGAAATGGCTTGCAAGGGCAGTTAGCCTAGTACTACCCTATGAACCTATGAACCTAAGTCTCCCTAACTTGTACAATATGACTGACCTCTTGGCACTTCCAACATTGTTATGCAGGACTTCATACACATTTTATCTGCATACCACGGTGTGGGTGACACTGCTTAAGATACAACAGTACTATTTAGAGTATGGAACAGATCGCCAGCATATGACAGAAGAGTAAACAGGAGCACTCCAAGGGTTATACCCTTATTCACAGACTATTACACATTTATTTCTACTGGTACAACACTTTCTAAGGCTCTTATATTTATTTGTTATGACAGTACTTGCAGACCGATTAGTAACCTGCCTTGTGACGCATCCTTTGCAGCCTAGCATCATGGGCTTGCTGGTTTGCAGCCAGCTCATCTGCAGCTGTCAGGGAAATGCAGTGATATTTAGCCATACTATCCATAGTATACACAAGCTAGGTAATTATTTACTACTTAGTAGAATGATTACTTACTCAGTACTCGGGCATTGGGCATCTGCCGAGACTCCTGGATCCACTGTTCCAGTACATCCCCCATCCACTGCTTCAGGTCAGCATGGTGGTGCCTGACCTGCTCACCAGTCTGGGGGATACCTGTGGCACTGGTGAGGTCACGGGCGAGACTGTCCCAGGCCTCCATTTTATACTGTGAGCCCTGATACTGGCCCTACAGTAGTCTCTGCTCATGGTGTTTTACCAGGAGCCATACCATGATTTTTGACTCCTGGATGCCCCAGCGCTGTGCTCTAAATCGAGTGCCTTCACCCACACCAGCCATTCTGACTGCAGTAGAAAGCTACAACCAGTTATGATAAGTATTCCCACCTGTGGGGTTTAAATACAGCCAATTTCCCACACTTTCCCATGATTGGCCAGTTTTGAAAAGGCTAAGATATGGGCACACATGCTTACATAAGAATGTCACTGCTTAAAGAGTTATACCACTAGGCAGATTGCATTGGCTCCCCTACACATTACTTACACTTACTAACTTGAGCGGTGCTGCGGTTAGCATTGCTTAATAGTTAATTAGCACTATATTTGCCATTTGACAATGATTTATTCTTCATTACAGGTTATATATGTGTCTGGCATCTGTGATTCATTTGTACATACACTGTATGGGGACCTGAGGACCTCTACACTTTATTACAATAACACCTCAAATCTGTGCTTACTGCCGTACTCTAGTTCACATATTTATGTTATGTAGCAGGTTATACAACTTCATATTAAACACAGATTCAGTTCACATGTTTGGTTTGATTTTCCTGTGGTGAGGATTAGTTTGCTGATACCTCATTCATATCTGTTGCTATGATGGCTTAATGGTTAACTACTTTGACTATAGTGTACAGGGTCCTGAGTTTGAGCCTTGCAGAGGCAGTTTATTTTGTTGCTGGGCAGAACATGGGCCATTGGCTACAGAGTGATTAAGGCACTTTAAAGCAGTTGTAAGTGGGTTTTCATGGGTTTGCACGATGGCAAGCACTGCTAACCTCTTGTTACAGTTTCTTAACACTCAGTTAGCTTCTACTTTGCTTAATCTGTGTAGGCAATGCTTACCCCTGTGCAAACGCACTTAAACACACTTACTACTGCTTATTTGTGCTTAAACCTGCTTACTGGTGCCTTATTCATTATGACACTGACACTTCACATGTGCATTTAATGCAGTACTTCAGTTCACATTTAAATGCTATTATGTAGGTTATATGGCAAAAAGATGTAAAAATATGTTCAGATACAGATTTCACATTGAAAATGATATGCGCTGCCATGGGACCTGAACTGGGAATGCCTGTTCTTTAGGAGGGTGCTCTAATCACTACACTATTGCTGTGCTGCTTCATTTGCATATATATTCCTTGTTATCCTCTTCAGCCTTTTCAGCTGCTTTAACCATAGCTAAGCAATGGGCACACCCACACACCTATGGTTAGCTGACAACATTATATCCCATCTGTCCCCAACTGATAAAAAGGAAACCTGACACTTAGTGAGAACAACAGAAAAAAAATTAACCAGCCACTGGCCCACCTCCACCATACAATCACTGTTAACTCAAGGTCTACCTGTTCCCAGAGACGTCTCAAATGTAACACTTGCAATAGCTAGCTCACATCTAAATATGATCTCCCCAGTCTACAGCTCTTACATAAAACTGCATTAACTCCTCCTTACACCTAACTCTCTTCCTCTCTAACACCCTTCCCCTTAACCTTACCCCTTCCTTGCTTGATTCCCTGTCATAATCCTTCCTCTATTCCCATTAAATTTAAATACTCCTGTCATCTCTACACCCCCATCCCCCACTTCCTCACCATCAATCCTTAAAGCGTCTGTGGACAAATTAGTTTGTTCAAAACTACATTTACATTCCCATCCTATATTTCTTAACATAGACAAAGATTCAGATGATAGACAATAATTACATGATCTTCCTAATCTACGCAGACCCTAAAACTGCAGCAGCATATTTTGATCATCCGTTAATAAAACTGTCTTAGATCTGTGTCATTGTCATTTCTGCTATTATTTTTGACCCAACTATCTCTTTAAGAAGAGTAAGTGTTTTGCTAAGTTTTAACAACAGATTTTGTATTTTTGGAACATTAGTGGTACTACCATACTCAGACCAAAATGGGAACACAAATGCACTGTCAAGTCAACTATTTTTATATGTAAAGAACATTTGTAAGTAATTACATGCAGAGTGATGTGCGATCATGCATTTAATTTCATGCAGAGTGCTGTGCAACCATGCATGTGATTAAATGCAGGGTAATATGCAACCACGCATGTGATTACTTGCAGGGTGATGTCCAACCATGCCTTCCTGAATTTTGTCAGCTGTACAGATATCACTTCTCTGAATGAATTATTAACAAAAAGATCATTTTCATTTATTTTTTTTTTAACTTTTGCAAGTAGGTCTCAAATAAAACTCTTGAAGCATGAATTACTTAAATTATTACATTAAACTTTATCCTCACTGGTATCAGTAAAGATCAGGCATCATAGCTCATTAAGGATAGTTAAACTAATAGTATACTAATCTGGGGATATATTAATGACTTGCATTATGTTTAGGGTATAGCTTCCATTTGGAAGATAAAAGGGCTATTTCAAGCATGCATATCACTGCTACATTTCCTTTTGTCACCCTTATAATGGAAAGAGGCATTAAGATGCTCCTTTTGAAAGAAATAATTTTAACCACAAAGAATACAAATGGTCTATTAACAAAATAATCATATTGCATTATCACCCATACCACACACACACACACACACACACACACACACACACACACACACACACACACACACACACACACACATGCATGCGCACACACACACCTTCCTACCAATTACTGCAACAAATTAACTGGTTATTACCATTTATTGAAAAACTACTTTCCTCCTTAGTTCACAAATCTGTAAACTTTTAAAAATGGGCTACTGTCCCACACTTAAAACAAAAAAGCAAATAAAACAGCCTTACTATGCACTGAGAGAAAACACATTAGGCTGTGTTTCAAAACGTGCATAGGTGAAAACATATTTTGTAAGTTAGATCCAGCAAGATGAAATGTAGTGCAGGCTGAATTTAGACAACAAAATACACCAGACTTAATTAAAAGTAAATTGAAAAATGACCCATGTCACATCTCTAAGTGTGATTGTTTTAAAGATGAAGGCTAAATGTGTACTGTAAATATAAACCCTTTACTTATTCAAAACTGCTTAATAATTACACATATTGTAAATAAGTATCAAAGGACTGCACATATCCTAAATGCACTTCTAATTCATTTAAAATTATACTGCTGTATAATTGCTGTACAATTTCATCAAGTGCTTTATCATTGTCATTTTATAAACTCAAAAGTGTCATTTCCTTTGCCCAGATGTTAACCTATTTCTGTTGCTCATATATTATGTTTATCTGTAATATTGTAAAGCACTGCTATGGCCGAAAAGGGACTGATGACTAGTTCACTTACCTGGTTAACAAACTGAATTTAAAAAAATTGAAATGAAGAAACACGATTTTAGCCTTACATGTGGTTCAATAATTATATGCCTGAAGCTTTTGAAATTCCTGTGTATTGGTTAAACACAGTATAATTCCTGGGCACCAGAGTTTTCCTTTCTCATTGAGTCTTTAATATTCAGAGTTAGATTAGTTTCTAAATTTTTTCATACAAACCCTCTTTTGTCACCAACATTATCTTAAATATTCCCCTTAAGTGTAACATTGCCAAGTAATCTTGTTAGGAGGCAGTCAGTTTAGGTCTGAAATACCACAGTACTCTGCATCAGTAATGCTCTTTACTTGATTAAGTTTGTACATTTCATGAGAGCTGTCACTAGATTAACATAGTGCCTAGCTACCACTGTCTGAGTACCTGTACGCCAATTGTCCTATCACTATATCTACAAAATTGTGACAACAATCCTGTGTCTTTTTCACACTCATTGCTAAAGTAAAATGTACATTTGTTTATTTTTTATTTACGATAGGTTAACTGGTTATGTTACTGATCCTGGGTGGACTATTTATTTACATTGACTGAGTAAACAGCACAAGGTAAGAAACATGAACATTCAGCATATAAAAATAATGATGATATAGACAGAAACAATTTATGAACGGATGAAATTAACAGCTGCAATAGGAACATCTTCCTGCATTCCCCTAGAATGAGATATAGTTGGAGAAAAATAATAATCTCCCACAAACAGTAGGTCTGCTATAAGGAACCAAGGAGCCATCTAACACATTACCTAATTTTCTCTCCATGTACAATTGAAACTGTTAGCACTGGATATGCAGAGCAGGAGTTAAAGGTTGTGAAACATATGACATGCTTTCTATATTTATATTTATTATTCAGAAATGGAGTGTGACAGTGTTATGTTGGGGTGGTATATGCAGGCAGTGGGTGTTGAAAATCCTAACAACAAATCATGGTTAAGAGACATAAATATTTGGTTCAGCAGTTATGAATATTAGCAGAATTATATTAACTGCATTAATATTACAAAAAATATGTAGCCATTCAGTGAATAAATGTTGCCATTTTTAAATCTAAAACCTTCCCTGCTGCATTTAACTACTGTGGTGACCTAGATGAGTGTATGTCTCTAAATTTACTCTACCTACCAGCTACTTAGAGTTATACTGCAACAATGTACTTATTCTTGTTCTCTGGACCTATCTGCAAGCTGCCTCTCAGTTAAACAGGATACTTTAAAAGTTTATCTTCTGGTGTCTTACAAGCTCCCTGTGTAGGTTTACATTTAAATATCTTTGTATTCCTGACACTTTGTACAATACCATTCTAAGACTTGCACTCTAGGACCTGCACCCCCCCCCCCCTGCATTTCCTTGCAGGACTGTAAATTTTTATTTCTACTTGGGTAATCTTGGGTTTCTGCTGACTTACTTCCATTAACATTACCCTGCAAAGAACAGTGTATGTGTTCAACTTTCCTTATATGTAGGGTAGCACACACTCAATCAGACCAACCCTGTCCCCACCTGAAACGCTCTTTAGCTAACCCCACCATTACGCCCACTGCCTAATAATTTCCTTTACAGTCATTCCCAGTGGAAAAGTTTGAATTTGGCTACAGAAATCAAGTATAGCCCAAATAGACTATCTATACCACTTACCCTGCAATCCTTGCCAAAGGTTTTATCCCACTCTAGGACCTGTAAAACCCCCTGCATTTTCCTTGCAGGACTTTAAATCTTTATTTGTACTTGGGTCATCTTGGGTTTCTGCTGACTCGCTCCCATTACAGTGTTGTGTGCTCTGCAGTGAGTTACTTCCCTCCCTCATTTGGCTCTCCTTAGCATTTCATTGGCTCACACTTTGTCATTCTTTATTTGCCTGCCCACTTACAGCAGATAAGAAGTTTTTGTTTACCCTACTTGCATAGCTTGGAGCCATCTTTAAATCTAAAACCTTCCCTGGTGGATTTAACTACTGTGGTGTCCTAGATGAGTATATGTCTCTAAATGTAAGTACAATGGCTTCTATTGCACAGAGTATAAGTTAAAAATACTAGTGAATGATGCATACTGATTTTGGATGCCGCCATTGGGAAATTTAGGCTCTCTTGTTTGTAAACACACAGACACCTTTCTAGTCTTCTTTTTCCCCATCCATATCTACACACCACAGACAGCTTTCTAGCCCCTGCTCTATTCCAACCTACCACTGGAATTAGCCTAGCTGATTGTTTTTCGCTAACTGCTTCAGTATCTGTTCCTACCCACTCCGTTCGCCCTGTGGGCTCACTCTGCTCCCCTCCCTACCCCCAATTCCCACCCAGCCCCAGGGATCCTACCCTTATACTTACTAACCACACCTCTTACTCTTCCCATTACTCTCTAACCACACCTTTTTCTCTTCCCATTACTCTCTAACCACACCTTTTTCTCTTCCCATTACTCTCTAACCACACCTTTTCCTCTTCCCATTACTCTCTAACCACACCTTTTCCTCTTCCCAGTACTCTCTAACCACACCTCTTCCTCTTCCCAGTACTCTCTAACCACACCTATTCCTCTTACCATTACTCTCATTACATACCTCTTGCTCTTACCATTACTCTTCAAACACATTCTTCCTCCTACCTTTACTTTCTAAGCACTCTGCAGTTACCCAACTGCACTAATATTAACCTCTTACCACTGTCCTTTTATCACACCACACCCTACTCCCTTCTTTCATCTCCAGCCAGTGAATTTATTTTTCTACCTACAAACAATCTATATTTATTCATACAATGTACAAACAACCCATCCCAGCTTATGTTCCACTCTTATTCACACTCTCACTACTACCTCCTTTAATCCTCACCCATCTTTTCACCTCCTTTGAAAACCCACTAGGCCCATACCTAAACTACCCCAAGAAAGAAACCAACTCTCTAAACTCTCCTCTCCTTTTTATTCATGCTAATATAACATCCTCATCTAACTTCATACTTCCTAAATACCATAGAACACTACACATTAAAATACAACAATCAGAACCCCAGGAAAGGCCTACCTCTATACAGCAGATTCCCCAACCCAAACTATCTGATTGTACTACTCTCTTTAAAGGAATGTGACATCCACCTTAACACAGGCCCACCAACAACTCCTATCTCTCCTCAACCACAAAGAATCACCTACTCATGCCCTGTCTAAACCATTGAACTCCCTTTTAATTGCTCATCTTAATATACGTAGCATAAACAATAAAGTAACTCAACTCCAAGCTCTAACTGAAATCTACTCTTTTGATATTCTCTGCTTAACAGAAACTTGGTTAAAACCTGTAACCAAAGACAATGAAATCATCCCACCTGGATATAATATCCTGAGACTAGACTGAGTATCCAAGAAAGGTGGTGGGGTTGCTATCCTATATAAATCTAGCTTACAATTAACCACTCACAACTGTAAACCACCTATAGACTCCAATGCAGAAATTCTTATCTCCAAACTTCATCTTAACAATTCCAAATCCATCTATATTATCTGTATATATCTACTACCTGGTAACAACACTGCCACCATGGAAAACATACTTTGCTGGCTTTCCCAATACCTGCCTCAAGAAACCATAATCCTAGGTGACACAAACATTGACTGGAGCTGCTACTGCATTGGCCTCCCCACAAACCATATTAACCTATATGGGTATTCCCAAATCATTACCTCCCCCACCAGAAAAAATAAATCTAACAAGAAATCAAGCTTATTAGACTGGATTCTCATAAACCATCATCCTCACATTTATGATTCAGGAACCCTCCCTGATGATTTAAGTGACCACTTTCTTACCTAAATCATCAGACATAAAATCAAATATCCCATTCCAATATCTGTCAAAAACATCAGATCTAAAAAGTACCTTAACCTTGAACTATTCCAAATGGAACTAAGAGCTTGCAACTGGTCTCCCTTACAAAACCTCCCTTTAGATGAAGCCGTTAGTTACTTTAACTCCAACTTCCTTGCCATTCTCAACCACCATGCTCCAACCAGATTAATTAGAATTAAAACCAAATCTGCTCCATGGCTTTCAAAAGAAACCAAACATAAAATAAATCTTAGAAACAAACTATGGGCAAAATGGAGGAAGACTAAAAACCCTATAGACCAACTAACATTTAGACAGCTAAGAAATGAAACCAAGAAAGCTATAATATCTGATAAAAGAAACTACTACCTGCAATCCCAACAAGCTAATCAAAACAACCCACAAAAAGTTTGGGCTAGCATTAACCAACTACTCCATCCAGGTCAATCCGCTACTCCAAATCCTCAAAATACTGACCACAAAAATCTATTGAATACTGCTAATGCTTTCAATACCTTTTTTACTAATGCTATACAAACACTAGCTAGTCAACTATCACCTAATAACTTCACTCTACCTTCCTATAAATCAACCTTACCACCTACTTTTCATATTCAACCTGTCCCAACAACAAATATTCTAACCCTTCTACAGAAACTAAAACCACGCTCACCCTCAACAGACCAACTACCTGCTGAATTCCTACAACAATCAGTCAAGGCTATTGCTTATCCCATTTCTATTCTGATCAATAGAACTATTACCGAAAGTCATATCCCCAGTTTATGGAAAATCTCCCATATTATCCCCCTCCATAAATGTGGACACTCCAATGAACTCGCCAACTACCGCCCGATTGCCCTTCTCTCTCCTTTGGCAAAGATCATGGAGAAATGCATTCACAGACAATTACTTGACCATCTAACCCAAAATAATTTACTTTCCAACTGTCAACATAGATTCAGACCTTCACATAGCACTAGTACTGCCCTTCTTTCCTTCACAGATTGTATCAATAAAAACCGCAATCTTAACAAGCTTTCTTCAGCACTATTTATTGACCTGTCTAAAGCTTTTGACATGGTAAATCACCAAATTTTCATCAAAATACTGAAATCCCTGTCACTAGATACATCTTCTATAAAGTGGTTCCAGTCCTACCTTGATAAAAGACAACAGGCCGTATTATGGCACAAGTCTCTCTCCACTCACCTGCCTGTCAAACTTGGTGTCCCTCAAGAGTCCATCCTAGGACCTCTACTTTTTTCCATATTTATTAATGACCTTCACCTTGCCATCCCCCAAGCCACATGAATACAATATGCAGATGACTCCACACTGATATGCTCAGCCACCTCCTCTTCTAAACTTTACTCTCTTACCCAACAAGTATTTAACACAGTTGAGCAATGGTTCACACATAGATGCCTTCTCCTAAACCCCAAAAAGACTAAACTCCTCCTCTTTTGTCCCACCAATAAATCCTCTCCTCTTGATTTCTCAGTTATCTCTACCAATAAAACTATTATATCCCCTGATCCAACCACCAAACTATTGGGTATCACCATTGACAACAATCTGAACTTTGATGTCCATATTAACAATACTATAAAAACTGTCAACAAAAAAACTTGGCTCTCTTTGTAGGGTAAAATCCTTCCTCTTACCTTCAGCTAAAACCACTATAGCACACACTCATCTAATCTCTTCACTTCTTTATGCCTCACCCATTTTTACTAATCTATCTAAAAATAATCTTAGCAAATTGGAAATGTCTTACAATAACATTGCCGTATTTGCTACAGACAACCCATTTAGAACCCACTATTGCATTCATTTAAAGCAGCTTGGATGGCTTGAACTACAAAATCTGATTAAATTCCATCAACTATCTATAGCCCACAACACTTTTTACAAACCTTCCAAAACTCCTATTATACCCACACTCATCACTCCCTATAAAAACCTGAAATCCTTAAGGTCTTCTCAGAGACTTCTAGTACATACCACTAAACCAAACAACAAGGCTGATGACTCCCTCTTTTCTAATATTGTTGGAAAAGCCTGGAATCACCTCCCCACTGAACTCTCCTCACTTCCCTCAGTATCATGCTTTAAAAACAAATTGAAAGTGTTCCTCAAAATACAGTGGTTATGCCCCTGTACTAAGCCTGACTAGTTATGTATCTCTTAATACTTTGTTATTTCTACTCCTTCTACTCATTAACTCTAATTCCTTCCTTATTAACCATAATACTATCTCCCTCTAGAACATCTTGATTGTACTAGCATGCTATGTTATGCCTGTATTCTGTACTGCTGAACTTACTGTGATGACCTGTAATATGCATTGTAAATATGATTTTTTTTTTGTTTAATGTTTCCTTATTTGTTATCTTGTTAATTTCATTGTTCTATCTTGGAGCTCATCTCCCCAGGCCTCTACTGAAAATGGACATGTATCCAGTTAGACTAGTCCAGTCAACAAATGTAAAATAAAATAAATAAATAAATGTCACTGAGTTTTGCCACTGATACTTTACCATTCAATATGCACAGCTTATACATTAATATTGCTGTACTGATATGTGCAATTATGCATAATTTGCATTAATTACATAATATCTCAGAATAGTATTTGAACTGACAAATAACTCACTCACTGTTACATTGGGTCTACCTTGCACAGTTACAAAAATATAACTCTTTGTTTATCCATAATGCTATTATTTTTTTGCAAATTAAACATCACTTTTATCTTCATAAGTTTGCAACATAAATTCAGGGCCACCAAATGCAGCATTGTTAATAACATTAGTGCATATCCCTTCATCTAATGAATAATGTTCATATTTTATAATTCTTTTTGTAACTCATATGGTTTGAGATATTACAGATCAGATGTTTACTCCACTTTCATTTCAACAACAGAGAACATGAATCTTTTGATAGCCCTAATGTCTTGGGCAGTCGCTCAGTGTTTTTAATCAGATACAGTACACAATGGTATCAGTGCAAGTAAGACTGTCTTAAGAATTCGTGCTAAGCCAGCTTGTTAGAACTTTAAAAAGAAGTCAGTCAGCTGATGAAAATCAGCTTAATGAAAGGACAGGCTTTTTTTTTTGTTCAAGATAGATGTACATTGGAAATCAAGGAATTTGCCCTTTCCAAATTACAGTGCTGTCTTGGTGTTGATATATGCATTTTGTAGGGGATGTGGAGGATAGAAAGGGGCTTAACCATGCCCCCTCGTGTGGAAAAAAAAATCTTACCTCTTTTGCATTTTTCAATCGGCTAGTGATCGACAAGTTGTGTTCGATCACTTGCTGCTTAATACATTGATTTTTTAATGGTATAACAAACACAGACTTTATATATATATATATATATATATATATATATATATATATATATATATATATATATATATATGGCAAAACCCAGGTTTTTTTGAAAATACTTTCAATGAAATGTCAGCTTAACAGAAGTATACCCATATATATATATGTATATATATATATATATATATATATATATATATATATATATATATATATGTTATTTTATATATATTTTATATAATGTATTTTAGAATGTTATACTACTATGCATATGTATGTATATTACTGTGTATATACACTCACAATAAATACATACAAATGACTACATTTTAATGTTTCAATATTTTTATTGAAAAAGCATGGTGTAGTACCTTAAAATATACTTGAATTCTTGATAATTTGATGGTTATATTCAATCACTTCAGTGATGTTACTAGGTAGAGCTGTTTTGCTCTGACGCTTCAGAAAGTAAGATAACTAAAACCAAACACAGTCACGGTGGTGTCAGAAAACTCTTTTATTCTGAAACTCATTTAATTGTGAGAGTTTTCATCTGACTTTCAGACTTTCTCAGATCATATTAATGACATTAATATTGAACTTCTCATATAAGGTATTACTAATTGCAGCACTTTAAATGCAAGCTAACATTTTGCAGACATGTGATTTCTTAAAGCATTAAGTGTTCATTAATGTATTGAGAGTACAATGCTATATTAAATATAGTTGGCTTATTGTCTTCCAGCAGATCATGTTTGCATGGACATATACAGTTTAAAATTGTGGTCATATTTCTGTGATAAAGTTTAATTATTGAAGTCATAATCTTACCATGTCATGTGCACGTTCATGTACATGTTGCAATAACCTTTTGAAATTTGGGAACAGCTTTAAAATGGTTCGGCATGGCTCTGTAGCATGAAGACATACAGCTCAGCATAGAGCAGGCTCTGCAGCCCTGCTGTATGAGGTAGTTTAGGTCAGAGGCATCTGCTAATTAACCATGTGCTGTTTTTGTTGGAACTGACACAAGGAAGACATCTACATTCTGAGTGACTCAGGAAATCACTCTGACTTGTAGATCAGCACTGACACCCCCCCACCAAATCACAGTAGTGAACATAAGGATCAGGAGGTGGGGGAAGCACTAGCCACCAAGGATTACATTAAACTCAAGTGTCATAATGACACCTAGGGCAGAGGTGGGGGTAAACATTATCCACCAGGGGTAGTGCACTTATGACTTAATGGTGCATACAATAGTACAAGGATCAGGGGGTGAAAGGAAGCACTAGCTACCAGGGACACTACATTTGTGCCTTAGCAGCACTTACACTAGAACAGGGACTGGGACAATGCAGGGACAGGGACTGGGGCTGTGATACATGTGTGTGTGTGTGTGTGTGTGTGTGTGTGTGTGTGTGTGTGTGTGTGTGTGTGTGTGTGTGTGTGTGAACTTGTGTTTGTGTGTGAGAGAGTGGTGACTGGGGCACATACCTATGGCTACATGATATGACCACAGCAGTTAACTACTGTGTCATGCAGATCAGCAATGATCTCCATATCAAGGTAGTAAATACAATTCAAAAACATGCAAATTAGCTGATAATGATGACTTACCTTGTTATAGCTAACATGTTTCTAAATCACAAAATACTACATTGTGGGAGTGGGGCCACTTTAGCAAGAACTGTATAGCTCAAGCTAGATCCTTTAATGAACCTCCTGGTGTTAGTTTCCTTACTAGCTGCATTTTTTTCTATCATTGATCTTGTCAGGACTAAATGTAGCACGTTCTGCAACTGGTAATCTGCATTCCTGCAGTATGTATCATTAGCAATAACACATTACTGCTGATTCAAAAGCATGTCACAGTTAGACCAAAACAGAACTGATTTATTCACCAGGTTTACAGTAAACTATATTTTGCACCAATTTTTGCCAATTTATAGTTCTAAAAGAAATTTGCATTTATACCTGTTTTAATGTTACCATTTTGGGCATACTAACAAATTTATAGTTAAAGCTTGCAAATGTCTAGCTAGGTCAACTGGCACCCTTGGTAATCTGCTCTCCAACACAATTAAAAAGTAAATAAAAAAAGAAAACTCCATGACCTTTCAGAAACTGTAGCACAGACCTATAATAGCTTCTTGCAACAGTGCCTAACACACACACACACACACACACACACACACACACACACACACACACACACACACACACACACACACACACACACACTTTTTAGTCAGACACCCCCTTTGCTTTACCCTTGTTGTGGTACATCCTGTTTGCAGTTCTGTGTGACTAACCTGTCATGCAAAGTGTGATAAAGCTGTAAGTCAGTCTAGCATGCTTGAACTTATTAGGCAACAGCCTACTAAATCTTTATCATCAAATTGTCAGTGAGTTATAGTATACAAAATGTATTAATTTTATTTGTCCAAATATCTAGAGACATTTTCTATTTTACTGTCTGTATGTGTGTGTTCTCCCATCCCAAGCTACTATGTGAGCTTAGTTTTTGCATTTTGTTACATTTTTATCAGTTTAACATATTAAAACTACAGTAATTTGTTATCCTATTTCCTATGTAAAAAAGTTTTTCATTTTGACTTTAGTTTGGTTACACAGATTAAACAATAGCACTTTAGAGCAATCCATATATTATGATAAAGCTGGGAAACTGTGGGTGTGCTATGATTTGTTCTAAATTAAAATGGATTCTTTTGTATCCCTCTGTTCCTGTTTGTTGGTAAAGTCAGAGGTTAACTTAGCAAAAGGTTAGCCAGAGTAGGAGTTTATTTCCTTGAATTAGGTAATTCCTGTATTTATCCAAAATCCTGTGATGTTATCTTTCACTGAAATGAATGGATCAAGCATATTATAGGTGATCACATTTCCGTGATAATCCTTCTAATTGCAAAAGAGAATGTATTAATATTTTATGACATACTTACGCAATCAGCTCAGATAATATCTTGCTGTTATGGGTTAGTAAGTCCTTGGTCATTCTTCCTACTCTGACAAGAAAAACTTTTAGCTACAATGCAATTCTCTGAAATAGGAGAGGACCTCATTTCACATTTTACTTTCCTTATTAGTTCTAAAGTGTTACATTATTCCAAAAAAATATATATATTCCACTGTACTGAGCAGAAAAATTTAAAACAAAAAAACAAAAAAAAAAAAAAACTTACCTCAGCCCTGCACGGATACTGTCAGATGGGATGCATTATTTGGATGAATTGGTCATTTTGCTTACATCTTTAAATCATAGACACATACATTCACAGATTTAGGCACATGTGCATCTTTGTGGTATGTGCCTCTCCTAGCGTGTTATACTTGAAAGATGGCCTTATTTTTTTACTTACTTTTTACAATATTGTGTCACTGCTTTCACTTGCTTTATTTAGCACCCTTTAACTTACATGTGGGGCATGATCTTGTACTGGACAAATATTAACAATACTCCAGCAAACCAGAATTGTTTCTGTATAATTTCAAAAGTAAGCATTATCATTAATAAGAGTTCCTTTCAGACACAGCATTGTTTGGTTGACATTAAAAGATGTATTTGTAATCTATACGGAATATAAATCATTAGCCATTTCATACTTCTGAACTGATGTATGGTTTAGCACATTTCTTCAAACCCTTTCTTAAAATAAAAAGAATGTGTAGCCAAAATGTGTGCAAATTTTCTTAGAAGCTCAGAGTTTTGTCTGATGCCTTCCAAGAATAACTGCAGAAGTAGTAGAAAAGAAATTACACTTCCTTTAAAGGCTGCTACTTTTATTCTGACACCTGACTTTAACACTTCCTACAGGAGCATAATGCTATACCTGATATGAATCTAAGTTATGGAAGACTTGCAGTCACTACAATTTCATGAAGGATTTGTAGAAACTCAGGAATCTGTTAGAAGGTTAAATGCTTGTGGACAGCAACTTGTGCTATTATCTGAGACAAATGTGACAAAGGTACAAAGCCAGAGGGCAACAAACTGTATAAAAAGGCACCATTGTTTATTTATGTATGTATGTATGTATTTATTTATTTTTATTTTTTTGTATGAACTAAAATTTTAAAAGAAATAAATTGCAGCACAGGATGTAAAGCAATGACAACATGCTAGACACTAATTAATATAATAAGTATAAAGCAAACAAAATTAAACAAAGGCAAAATGTTATGATAGTATGAGGTTCTTCTATGATGTACAAGGAAATTAAATTGCTCTCACCTGGGATTTTTGTAGTTAAGAATTTGTGTTTTATTTTCTATAAAGTTTAACAGGAAAGAGAAAATGCAGATAAAAAGTGATTAAGAAAGAAAGAAATTTAACATTAGTCTGAATTATAGATGTCTTTTGACAGCCAGACTGGAGTACACTCCTCAAAATGGAGAACATCGACATTTGTGCTGTAACGGAGATCTGGTTTAAAGCAGCAGAAAGCTTCCCTACGCTACCAGGTTATAACTCATTCCATACCTTTCAGCCCCAGAACATGAACCAAAGCTCCAAAGGCAGTGGTGTCTCCATATTCATAAAGGATATGCACACCTCCAGACTAGTAGCCCAGCATAACGCATTGGAGATACTTCAGGTACAACTAACTAACAGTGGGTAAGATGGCAATTCAAGTCGTAGCCTGCTATAGATCCCCAACCATGTCCAAGACTCTCACTCCACATTCCTAAGCACCCTGGAAACTATTAGGGTCCAACCCATCACTCTCATACTGGGTGAATTCAACTACCCCTCCATCAACTGGCAAAACTACTCATGCACCAATACACTTGCCCACTGCTTCCTGGAATTCATTAATTCCAATGCGCTGGACCAGCTCATTCTTACCCCCACTAGAGGAAGCAACATCCTTGATCTGGTTGTTATTATTAACATGGGCAACCGTTGCTCAACACCAATAGTCAATTCCTCCCTGGTTAGATCCGACCACAGACTAATTACCATGGAAATCCACATCTCACCCACTCCACCAGCAAAGGTAATCACCATGAAAAACTTCTCCAAAGCTGACTTTGGACTCCTAAAAATAGAGTTGGCTAACTTCACGGCACTCATGCAAATGGAAAATAGGTGCATGACCACCGAATCATACACCAATGCACTGTATGAGCACTTACATAAATTCATGGAACTAGCCATACCCAACAGAACCAAGATGCTTTCCTCCAAAAAAGGAAGCCAATCTGGTGGTCTCCTGCTATTAACAAACTCTACAACAGAAGGAAGAAACTGTTGCAGAAAAAGGTGAAGTCCCAAGACTGGTAACACTACCTTATTAGCCTCAACAAAAAGTTGAGAACCCTCATCAAAACCTCTAAAGCTAGCTAAGAAGGCAGAATTGCAGCAGACACTAAAAGCAACCACAAAGCTTTCTACAGTTATATCAAGAATAAACTGATTTGCTCTGAGTTACTGCACAATGGTACCTCCTATACTGAACCAACAGATATTGCCAACATACTGCTGACAGATTCAGTGCCAACTTTACCCCTCTCTCTCTCCCTTAAAGGACCAATCACAATACCAGAAGAATCCCAGACACCCAGCATTACTGCAGCACAGGTTAAAGTTGCATTGTCCAAGGCCAAGAATACAACTTCCATGGGACACAACAATATTCCTGGCTGTGTTCTACATGAACTACAAAGTAAACTGGCACCACACCTGTGTGCTCTGTTCAATCACAACCTCACCTCAGGCTTTGTCCCTATAGAATGGCATACTGCAACAGTCATCTCTCTCTCCATAAAGGGGGAGCAACTACAGACCCTGGGAATTATCACCCCATTAGACTGATGAGTCTGATATGTAAGGCTATGGAACGCATCATCATGGACCTAATTAACAAGGATATAGGGAATCTACAAACTATGGATCGTACGCAATTTGGTTTTGTGAAGGGTAGATCATGCCTGCTCAACCTGGTTGACTTCTTTGAGTCAGTCACCATAGCTGGGGATGAGGGTAAGGCAGTTCATACAGCCTACCTCGATCTGGCCATGGCCTTTGATACCATTCCCCACTAAGGAATTATTGATAGACTCACCAAACTAGGAATCAACCCCTACATCTCTAGGTGGGTTGCAAATTGGATCACAGATAGAACCCATAGTGTGAAAGTTACAGACTCCAAGTCAGACTGCTGAGCAGTCACAAGTGGAGTCCCACAGGGTTCAGTCCTGGGTCCTGTCAGAAGTCCAGGCCAACACGTAGAGACTCTGGCTGACCAAGTTCACAGGCGATTGCAAGGTGGAAGCCATTATTAACTCCCCAGGTGATGTAGACATCCTACAGAAAGGCCTCACTGAGACCAATAACTGATGAAATCATGGTCTTAAGCTTAATGCAAAAAATGCATCATCATTCCCTTTGGGAAACACTCAGTTCCCACTAACTACTAATCGTGGGACACAGGTTGATAGTAACCTCTCTTTTGACCACCACATTGCCACTGTGGTCAGAAAGTCCTGCTATGTGGCACATCTCATTACCAAGGGTTTTGCATCCAGGAAGAAAGAGGTCATCTTCCCTCATTAGACCAAGCATTGAGTATAATGCCCCATTTAGCAGGTACCTCACTAAACACCTGCAACAGCTGAAAAGGCCACAAAAGTATCTCACAAAGTGGATCCTAGGCCTTAAACACATGGCCTACATGGACAGACTCAAAAAACTCCAGCTTATCTCTGTCTCATATCATCTATTAAGAGGTGATCTCTGCTTGACTTATGAATCCATATCTGACCCAGCCCTGTTAGAAATGCTACACCTAAAGAAATCCCAGTCCCTCCACACCACATGCTCCAGGGACCTCAACCTCATTTACCACAATCAACAGAACATGTTGGAGGGACAGGTTCATAACCCAGAGATTGCCCATTCTCTGGAATAGACTTCCCATACATGTCAAGCAGAGCACCACATTGGCCCTTTTCAAGAGAAATCTTGATGAGTGGATGGGAAATAGATAGTTCACCCCAGGGATCACTCCAGTGGCTCTACTTGATAGAGGCACCAGGAACTAACAGCAGCATGATGCCAGGGCACTTCCATGGGCTAGGCTTGTAGAGGCTCCAGGGTCATTGCCCTAGTACACACCTATGAACCTAGCAAAACTGCACTGAAATTAAAGATGCCAGTAATAAATATGCTTTTTGAGGCCAAAAAGGAAGAAAAATAAATACAAAATTAAAAAAATTAACTGCCAAAAGCTGACAAAAGTCTGTCTTTCTTATTTGAGCAAACAAGAAGAAATGCCCATATTTATTGAAGAATAACATTGACTGGCAATCTGGTTTTTGGTGAAGTGTTAACATTTTCAAGGTGGTTTCAAACACAGAATTTCGACTATAGAAATGAAAACTAAAGAAGAAACTTTTGTTATATATTCACTTGATCTGTATTGATGAAATGTGAGGGAACAATACTTTTGTTTTCCTATTGCAACTCATTCTTTCTAGAGATGGAGGATTTGGTTGTATTTCCTTGTCTAGCAGTGTATTATTCCCGTGAGTGACTGTGCCATCCTGATGCATGTACTATGAATAACACTGCCCATTGTGACTACTGTCTGCTATAATCCTCCCATTTCCATAGCTGATGCACATTTATGTTGAAGTGGGTGGACCAAGCTCATATCTATAAAGCTGATATGCTGGCTTCAGTAGTGAAGTCCCTGTCTCTTAAGCACTGGCATCCACATTTAGATCTCTGATATGCAACAAGGGATTGCAGAGGATGTGTATTGATCACCACCTCCTATTTTGGGTGACAATGTTTTCTATTTATGCCCAACAGGCAGGCTTTGGTGGTATCCTGTGGTTTGGTCTCCACCAAAGTAGGATGAGCAATCCAGTCTGTCTAACAATGTACCCTTTTCTACCCTCCCAGAAGAGGCAGGCATACATAGTCGTATCATGCCTTTCCCTGCCGTTTCCAAAAGGTGCCTGAGATGTTATTTGAACTTGAGTTAGCTGGGTCATAGTTTTTTTTTTTTATCTCTGCCATTGGAACTGGTTTTGTGGGGACTGCTGCATGTCCTAGATGAATATTCAACAGTAGAAGTAGTTAGGTAAAGGAGAGTTGTCTACATATAACTGTGAGTTTCTTAGATCCTTATCAATTGAAAGAATGGAACTTTCCTATATGAGACAACTTAAAAGGAACAGCAACTAGCATAAATAGCATAATATCTAAAGGAATATTCAATACCTGCAATACTTTGAGAGTAATCTTTGTTGAAATGGTTATGCACTAAACAACAAAGAATAAAAAGGCTACAAGTAAGAAATGCATACCCTAATGTGAAATCATTGTAGAAAAAATGCTACAGATATACAGTTAGAAATGTCCACCTGCCTGGAATAGCAATTTGAATAGTTTATTGGAATTCTGTTGCCAGATTCACACACACACACACACACACACACACACACACACACACACACACACACACACGCATGCACGCACACACACACGCACACACGTACAGACACTCTGTTTTAACAAGATTCTGCAGAAGACTACTGTAAAGCTAGAAATTGTACATTTACAGCTCAGACAGGATATGTTTAAAGGTAACTTTAAAACTATTTAGTGTGAGAAACTTCCTCATTGCCCAGGCATTTGGTTACAAATATGGAGGCTTTGATAGAGAAAAGTCAGTTTCTATGGAACTCAAACTACACCATTAGAACCACTAATGGTGCCATGGTAGTAAATCACGGGGCATGAAAGCACTAACACAACAGTACTATTTCTCTTCTCTGTCTTTCTAACTATCTCTCTAAATATAACATAACCCTGTTTTTTTCCTCTCACTTCATATTGCAATTCCTGTTTTTATTATACTAACTTACATTTAATTTCTCTGTAAACTGGCTAAAATGTTTTACAATGTATATGACAATAATTTAATATTTAATCTCTTCTTAATCAATGTTTTCATATCATGTCTTAATTTGCTATCATTATTTAAACTGTAGATCATTTTGTAATATTTTTTGAAGATTGTAAAATTATTGTTCTTAAAATGTTTTTGAAATACTTTTGGGATTTTTCTCTCTGGGCCTCCACTGAAAATGAAAACCTACCCTTTCCTAGTAGTCACAGTAAAATCTATTGAAATTTCTGCCCACATTATCATAGGACATAAATGAATATTGGTGACTTATATTTCTAAAGGATTAGCTTTGGCAGAGTGATGACTGTGTTAAATTTTACTTATAGATATACCAAATGAATATGAAGAGGGATAGCTTGCTAAGTGCCTTTTTATATATCTTATGTTGAAAATGTAACTTAACGATCCCACATTCATCATCTTTTTCAGACCATTTCCAGATGACTTTGATCATTTTATTTATCACATTGCGACATAAAATGATGCAAAGAGAGTAAGAGAAGATGGACTAAGGGATTATATGTGTACTGACTGTACTTGGATTATTCTCTCTGTCCTAAAGTAAGATCAGATGGGACAGGCTCCAAATCAGTCTAGTGACTTACATAACACTTTTTTGATTGTTTTGGAGTCAGGAAGAGAAATCTTAGAATCGGAATAGGTCTAAGAATAACCTAGTCAAAGGCAAAAACACTTGTAGAAGGTGGTGCCCATGAAGAATGATATTATATTAAGAAATTCCCATCAACATTTAAAGAAATAATGGAAAGCTATTCATGTACTAGTATAATAGTCAGTTATTGCCACCATTGTCTGTATGTTAAAGTAGAGTCCTTGTTATTCCTCCTAAAAATGGCATTGCCACTTTTACTTGACAATCTAAAATCATTAACTTGCAAAGGTGTAGATGTGATTAAATGGAAGATTTACCATTCAGTAAAGCAGAATGTCCAGAATGCTAACTCTTCCATTCCCACTCCACCAAAATCATCTTACGTGTAAAGATTCTTCTGAGAGTCTGGAGAAGTATGAGTCATCATTTCACATTACTGAGACATTTCCATTTGCTGAGCTTCTACAAACATTAATTTAGTATAAGTAAGGGAGTGTGGGGTAAATACCCTTCATGGGTAGTTTGCATGGGGCTTGCATCTCAGCAGGTCATGAGTATATAGAATTATCGGGTCTACTTTGTTTTGTTGAATCTCATTTCACTGAATTTTATTTCACCCCAGCCACTTCACTGAAAACTCATTTCACTGACTCTCATTTCACTGAACTGAACTTAGTATATATGGCACTGTGTAACGTACTATAAGGCAAGTAAAAGGTATATACCCTTTTTCCGCTGTTGTGCGATCCTGGAGTTAGTATACATAGTTGGGCGGGTATCGGGAGCACAGCCCCCACATTGGGGGGTGTGGGGCACATAGCCCCCTACTTAGTTTGAGTACATATTGTCTTCTGGAGAGAGTTAGTCATTGGTGTTGCAACTATGCATATCTATTGTTTAAAATGTATTGTTTTGAAGTTTTTGGTAAAATACAATATAAAACAAGGTGGGGGGCTACACCCCTCACATCACTCAATGTGGGTGGCTGTGCCCCCCACATCCCCCCAACTAAATATATATATATATATATATATATATATATATATATATATATATATATATACTAACTCCAGGATCACACTACAGTGGGGAAAAGGGCATATACCTTTTACTTCCTTACAGTACTCTACACAGTACCATATGTACTAACTGCAGTTCAGTGAAATGAGAGTCAGTGAAATGAGTTTTCAGTAATTTGTGTTTTCAGCAATGTGGTTGTGGTAAAATGAAATTCAGTGAAATGAGATTCAGTGAAACAAAGTAGACCCAGAGTTATCATCCCCATTTCTGCAGATATGTGCTTTAAGTTTTATCCATCCACTTTAGTTTAGAGGACTTTTACTAGAGCTTTTACTGATTGATGTTACTCAAAGAATGAGAATAGATTGATCTTGGTGATATATATTTGTGACCCTTCATTTCTGTCTGTATACAATTATGTTTTATTTAACTGCACATGCTGCTAAGATATTAAGAAAGCTCTTAGAAGGATAATGTATGAAAAGTCATTAATTCAGATAACCATTTCAGCTTGATTGTTGTCACACTGAAAGACGTTTATACATTAAAGGGAAACATTATGTGAGATATACTCTATTATGTCCTTAAAATAATGGAAGTAGAATCCTTAACCAGATAGTAAAGTGTAGGTTATATAAATTGTTAGACACAGAATGTACTACTGGGACAAAGGTCTACAAATTGAAAGCATTCCTTACCAAAACTGCTTTGGCAACAGACTTTTTGCTAGGTTTAAAAGAAGAAAGGAAATGTGTCTCTCCATGGGTATTTAGATTTCCTTCCTTAACTGAACATACAATGCCAGTAGCTTCTGTTTTTCTCATATAGATATTGGTCTAGACTAATGCATTCTACTACATATTTATAGACTTTCATTTTTTTTAATTAGCTGATAATGTGCCTGCAATCCCATTTAAATGTGTTTGCTCTACAGGACCAAAATAATGCTGCCTTTCAAAAGAAAAAGTGATGGAAGAATAATAGAAGGTGTTACAAGAGTGCATGAACTTATTTTGTCTTACTCTGTTAAGGTAAAAGAATGCAAACCAGAGACTATAGAAAAGGAATGGTAAGTCTGGAGTATTGGTACAAGCTTTGGTAGAAATGAATATAACAGATACAATATAAAACTGCTCAGTGTTTACAGCTCTGAAGACACTTGAGAGTAATTAGTATAGTTAAAATGAGTACATATTGAAAGGACTATGATTAAACAAAATGCATTCTTCAAATATTTTGACCATAAGAATGTATTATACTTCAGCTATTATAGTTGGAAGAGGGAAGTGAAGTTTCATGTTGCAGTGAGAAAGAAGTTGTCATAAAATATCGGCATGTTATTTAAAATGAACAGCATGTGATTAAGGGCTTATATTCAAAGCCCATGGCCTACAGGGATAAAGCCCTGACTATATCCTATGCAACCAATGTGTTTGACTACCAATATAGGTATCTGACAGACTGGCAATGGAAGATGAGCTTGAACAACCAATGTCATCTCACTCATCCCTGGTGGACAGATGTTTCTCAGTTCACGTGATTGATGACACCTAAACTTGGCTGTGTGTGTCACCTGCTTGACAAGGATGTGTTGGATCATGCTTCATCAGGTAAGGACCTCCCTGTTGAGCTAATGAAGCAAAACATAAATGTGGGAAGCATGCACACAGTATTTTTTCAGCAGGCAGCCATAGCTGAAAAGGAGACGGAAGGGTAAGCCATACCATAGGACTTCTGTCAGCCTAGCTATTACCACCGAAGGTGGAAGAGCAGCTAGGCCTTCCTGCACCAGAATGAATTGGCTGCAGTGTTCCCACCTAGCTGAGGATGCTCAGATTCCATTGTCATGAGATAAATGGACTGGTGTGGTTTGGATTCTGCAGCTCTCAGGAAGGGATCCTTTGGAACTTTTGGCAGGGGAAATAATACTGAATAAAGTATGGTGCTGCTAGTTGAACTGATAAGTCAGTTTTCTTGTGAATATAGCTGTGAAAGCGGTAGTGGCAATAATTTAAAAAGGATGGTAGCATCTAATTCTGATCTAGTTCCAAGGGTAGTGCTAGAACCTTGTGGAACTTATATATATATATATATATATATATATATATATATATATATATATATATATATATATAAAGTAACCAGTCAAGTAACCATCACTAAAGAGTAAAACATGTCAGAGAGTTAGGGTTGTGAAGTAGACTGGAGGATGAAATTAAAAGACAAAACCTCAGCAGTCATATAGATATGTCTTATCTTGAAGACTAACACTACAATCAGACAAATTGCAGAAATGAATCTTAGCTTAATGGCAAAGTTTTTTCACCACTCTCACTGTGAACTACAGTGTCTTCCAGTGCCTGTTACCCATAGTATTTCCCTCTCAAACAACTTGTTTTGAATCACATGTGCATAAACACACACACACACACACACACACACACACACACACACACACACACCCATATGCACAAACAAAATCCCCAAAGATGGATGGTAGAACTCTTCAGTAGGAGCAAAAAAGGATCTGAAGCTTGATATAAATTGCAAAGGTGGAAAAACTACAGTGATGGCAGTTTTATTTAAGAAACAATTTAATATGGAGGAAAGAAGGCAGATCAGTCTCTGGAATCAGAAAAAAAAACACAACATATATTTTATTTTATTTTATTTTCTGGATCAGTCCCATCATGAGGTAATAAAATCCAGTCAGCCTTCATTTATATTAAACCTCTCTATAAATCACTGTGCTTTGTGTAGTAAAAGAGTGATTAAAGCAAACATACAAACACAGATGTTCGTTAGAAATAAAAATGAAAAACAATAAATAACACTTAATAACCTGCCAGATGAGAACAGAAACAACTCTAGTAAAATAAATACAAGATTGTAATAAGTCACTCAGGGTTAGCGTTGAATGTCTTTAGAAAATAGTTAATGTGAAGCCGCATCACTTGGTCTCATTGTGCTACGAGTGCAATAGATATGAATATTACTTATGCTGATGTTGAGAAATGTCAGTGCACCTATGGTCAAGCTCAGCATATGGATTAGTATAATGCAGTGACAATAAGCAGTTCCTTGCACACTCGATTATTCACACTATATAATTTCTGGATGCATGCTGTACGTCATTGAGCCTATTACTTAACCAAGGTAAAAGTAAAACTGTTGACATAACCCCTGAAAATGGAGTATTATGCCTACATGGTCTTATCCTATTAATTATTAAGACTAAGTAAAATGTGACTAGTGCCATACAGCTGACTTGATTGGCTAATGTATGATATACTGCTGGTGTAACTGTCAAAAATGTGTGGGTTATACATTTATTTATTTTTATTTATTTTACATTTGTTGACCGGGCTAGTCTATCTGGATATAGGTCCATTTTCAGTAGAGGCCTGGGGAGATAAGCTCCAACTAAGAATGATTACTATATTAAATGTTGAAACATGACATGTAGAGTACATGTACAGAAGGTGTTTTACAGATAATTACATAACATTTCAACAGCTGAATACACTAAATTATTACATCACATTAGATAAGTTTGTTAGAAACTCTATTCCCAAGGAAATATAATTTTTTTTATGCTCATTTAGGATAGAATAGGAACTGATATGTACAAGTCCTTGATAGTACAAGTAGTAGATAAGATGTAGTAGGTCATCAGAGGATGATAACAATGATATTTTGGATTAGTCTGGGCTTGTACAGGGGCACAACCAGTGTATATTCAGGTAAAGTTTCAATTTTTGTTTGAATAGTGGTAATGAGGGCAGTGATGTCAGTTCATTTGGAAGTTGGTTCCAGTTTTTTCCAGCAGAATTAGAGAACAAAGAGCTACCAGCAGTATTGTTGGCTTTACTTGTGGATACCAGTAATTTATTAGATGAGAGTAATGTCTTAAGGTTTTTATATGGGGTAAAAAGGCTTGAAAGTATTGGAGTTTTTGTCAATTGGAAGAGGATTTTGTGGGCAATGGAGTGTTTGTTATAATGGAGTTAATTTTCTAGCTCTAACCAGCCTAGTTGTTTCAGATTATGCAGTGGTGGGTCCTGAAAGAGGAGGCTGTGGCAAATCTGGCAATGCTATTATAAGTGTTTGACAGCTTGTTAAGGTTGCTTTTTGTCAGATTTGTGTATATGGATGAAGCATAGAGAAGTGTGAAGATTAAATGGGTGTGGGCAATAGAAGTTCTGGCTTGTGGAGTAAGGAATGGTTTAATCCTATAAAGGGAGCCCAGTTTCCTATTAACAGTTTTAATAGTGTTGTTAATGTGAGTTTCATAGGTAAGGCTATTATCTATTGTTATTCCTAGAAGTTTAGTTGATAGATCTGGAGATATAAGAGTACCATTATTAGAATGGATGGAGAAGTCTATTGGGGTGGATTTGTGGGTGGGTGTGAAGAATAAAAGTTTTGTCTTTTTGGGGTTCTGGAGGAGGCAGCATTGTAAAAAACAGTTTTCTACTATGGTAAACATTTTCTGGCTTAAGGACTGCAGTTCAGATGAAGAATTAGCTGAGCAGATTATTATAGAATCATCTGCGTATTGAATACATGTAGCTTGAGTAATAGCTAGGTGAAGGTCATTTATATAAATTGAGAATAGGAGGGGCAAAGAATAGAGCCCTGAGGGACTCCCAAGGTAACAGGGAGATGGGAAGGTAGGTTGCTGTCCCAAAGCACAGCCTGTTCTCTGTTATTTAGGTAAGACTGGAACCATTATATAGCCAGAGTATCAAGATAAAGAGATTTTAATACATTTATATGTAAGTGGTGGTTAACCATGTCAAAAGCTTTTGAGAGGTCGATAAAGAGTGCTAAGGAGAGAATGTTGTTATTTTTGTTATGATTTATGCTATCAGAGAAGGGTAAGAGAGCAGTGGTAGTACTATGGAGTGGCCTAAAGCCATGCTGACATTTTGCAAGTAGATTGTTTTGCAGTAAGTCACCTAGTAATTGTCTATGGATGCAACTTTTCATTATTTTAGCCAAAGAAGAAAGTAATGCTATTGGACAGTAGTTAGAATATTCATTAGAGTTGCCACCCTTGTGTATGGGTATGATGTGGGAGATCTTCCAGATGGTAGACATGTTTCCTTCTTTTATGCTTGTATTTATCAGGATTGATATAGGATAGGCTATGGCTTTGGCAGCTTTTTTGCAGATATTCTGCAGTAGTTGGTCTGCTGATGGGGTTGTTGGCTTAAGTTGTTGTAGGACGTTACAGATAAGGTGAGTTGGGACTGGATGCAAGTGGAATATAGGAAATGAGTTAGTAGCAGAAGTTAGGACATTAGAACTATTGGGTGTTAATTGATTGGCCAGTGATTGGATGGCATCTGTGAAGAATGTATTAAAGGCACTTGCTGTTTGTTTGGGATTTTCTGGATTCACACCTGTGGGGGTGGTGTAGTAGAGCGGCCAGGATGAAGAAGTCTGTTAATGCTAGCCCAGACTTTTTGTGGATTACTTTGGTTTGCCTGTTGGAGATGACAATAAAAGTCTTTTTTTGTCTAAGAGTATGGCTTTTTTGTATAATTTCTTATTTGTTTGAATTTATGTTGGTCTGTGGGGTTTTTTGTGGATCTCCATAGAGTTCAGAATTTGTTTCTTAATAGGATTTTATACCTAGTTTCCTTAGTGAGCCATGGGGCTGGCTTTGACTTAGTTCTGATAGTATGTTTTGGAGCATGATAGTCTAGGATTGTTAAGAATTTTGAGTTAAAGTAATTTACTGCATCTTCTATAGGAGATGTTTTATCGGTGACCAATCACATGTTCTAAGTTCAGTTTGGAAATAATCAGGATTAAAATTTTTTTTGGATCTTATTGTTCTATAAGTGGTTGGGTTAGGAGTAGCAGTCCTATGCATAACTACAAAGATGAGTGAGTGGTCACTTACATCAAGGAAGGGTTCCAGCCTTATACATTTGTTGGTGGTTATTTATCAGTATCCAATCTAATGTACTCCCTTTATTATTGGGTTTGTTAATTCTGGTCAGGGAGTTGATCATTTGTGAGAAACCATATAAGTTAATGAGGGAAGTTGGCTGATCATTTATGCAGCTCTTCCAGTCAATATTAAAGTTGCATAGGATTAGAGTCTCTTGGGGGAAGCATGAAGAGAGTTCAGCAAGGATGTCTTCGAGGGTACAGGTGTTATTGCCAGGAGGTAGGTAAATACAGATTATAATTATTGATTTAATAGTGTTTAGTTGTAGTTTAGTAGCAATGATTTCTGCATTATTGTCAAGAGGTAGATTGAAGTCTACTGTGGTAATTTGTAACCCTTTTTTAAAAGAGAATAGCAACCCCCCTCCCGTTTTGACTTTGCGTTCTGCTTGTAGGATATTGTAACCAGGTGGTAAGATTTCATTATCTATAGTTAAAGGTTTTAACCATGTTTCTGACAAACATAGGATGTCAAAGGAGTGGACATCTAGGAGAGCATGGAGTTGAGCGACTTTGTTATTTATGCTACGTATACTAAAGGGGGGATATGGAAAGTGAGTTAGGGAGTCTGGATGGGGTAATACAAGTAGAGAGGTTAGGGCTTTGGAGTTCAATATTAGCAGAGTATGTTGGGCCAGGGTTGGGATGAGTGTCCCTATCAGTTAATAGTTGAGGTTTATGACAGGGGTTGTGCAGGTCATTTAGTTGGTTTAAAGGTTTTCTAGGTTCTAGGTTGGCATATTTAATATGGGTTAATCTGTGATACTTTGGAAGTATGTAGACAGGTAGTGATGCAATATTTATATGGCTTTGGGATATTGTTGGTGGTATTATACTTGTTTGCTTATTGGGATAGTAGAAATGGAAGTCTTCAGAGTGTTCATAGAAGGTTAGCAGGTAGGATGCAGTTAAACAAGGTAAAACAGTGACAATAAGGAGTAGTTTAATATTTAGTGGGAAAGGTAGTGTTTGCATCTTGAGTGGTTTGAACTAAAGGGATAGTGTGTAAGGGGAGGAAGATAGATCAAGTTAGAGAGGGGTAATTAGGTTTTGTTAAGTGACTTAATTGATAAGGAAGATATGATTGGTTGTGAGTTGGATGGGGTGTGGTTTAGAAGTATAAGTTTAGGGCTACTCGGGGTGGGTGGGAATTGGGGGTAGGGTAGGGAAGCGGAGTGAGCCCACAGGGCGAATGGAGCGGGTTGGACCAAAGACAAGAGAGATGAGGGGCAATGAGAGAGACAATCAGTGAAAGTAGAATGAAGTTTCCAGGTAGGTAAGCTGGAGGAAAGGGACAATATTTTGTTGGAGGGAGAGAAGGAAAGGAGAACAATACAGTGAGAATGGGATGTGTAGAGTGTGGAGGTAACAGATAAGTAGTTAGGGGAAGCACTTTGATGCTAATTGAGAATATGGCAAGCTAAGTAGTGGGCAAGTGCTGCCATCTAGTGGGAGAACACTGTAACAGCAGCAGAGATTCCATGACGAGGGAAAAGATAGATAGGAGTGAAAAGATAATGGGCAAATTGGGAGAAACCAGAGCCTTGGTTGTAGTAAAAAATTATGGGGAGCAAAGTAGTAGAGTATGGCTGCTGGTAGTCCAGGCTGGAGTTAGACCTAGCTAACATTTACCATAAACTAGGAGAAAAAATAACTACAATTACAGGAGGTAATGAACAGGATGTGCATACATTGCTATGCTTATCGTGTTTCCTTAAGCAGCACAGCACAGTAAGTGGTTTAGGTTCTTCCCTGCGCTGGGGATGAAGCGTTAGAAATTTTTTTTTTTTTAAATTCTATTATTCTAGGTCGTAGATAGCCAGCAGGTCAGGATTGCTGGGGAGAAAACTGCTGACAAGTTGGAAAAAAGCTGAGGGAGATAGAGAGAGTGAAACATTTGATGGGATAAGATATGCAATTATTCTGGTGTTAACATACAACAATTATTGCAAACACTCAGTTAACAAAGACAATCAGTGCAGATTTCAACAAACAGTGAAAGAACAAACAGAATAACAATACTATAAGCGTCCGACAGTCGCTAGCTAAAATAATGTAGTAAAAGCAGGTTTTAACATCCTAGCATGATTAGCTAATAATATCTTAACAACTCTAATAGAGTGCTGGCACAGCGGTTATTGGTCTTAAGATTGGGAGCAAGTAATCTCTAAGAGGTAGGAAAAAAAAGTGCATTACTTGTTCCGCAGTACAGTGGCAGAAAGAGCGCTATGCGAAGAGCTATCCAACTCACAATAGTACACCAAAACACTTATATTAAAGAAACAATGGAATAGCAAGTAGCATTTTAGTTTACTTTTGCAGTCTGATATGTCTAAGGGGTGACTGAAAATGTTTTTCCTGAACTCTGCTCCTGAGACAGGAAAAAGGCGCAAACGGCTAAAACTAAGTTCAGCAAAGGCCATGATTAGCATTGACTGTGCTAATACAGGTTTAGAGGTAAACCAGCAGATAATAACTATTTAAACCCTAAAAATAAAGTCCACTAGAGAAATGATTAGCATTAACTGTGCTAATACAGGTTTGGAGGTAAACCAGTGGATAATAACTATGTAAATCCTAAAAATAAGGTCCGCTAGAGAATTGATTAGCATTGACTGTGCTGATACAGGTCTGGAGGTAAACCAGCTGACAATAACTATTTAACCCCTAAGAAAACACAATACAAACTAGTAAGAGTTGCAGTATATGACATAGAGGTACATCTTACTACTGCAAGATAGCCGCTGATAAAAAACCTCAGTATACATTATACAGTACATAAGTTAGAAACATCTTCATGGTTGAGACCAAGCAAGTCGCTAATACAACAGCAATGGAGAATAGATCACAGACAATGCAAAGATTCTTATACAAACATTGCAATGCAAACAGCTTTTGATTCTAAGAATCACCAAAAAAGGTACACATATATTAGTTAAAACTGAGACAGATAACCATCGTCAGAACACTTACAGTGAGAGGTCTTGCCTGGGACATGCAGCAACCTAAGCAGGAATGAGGGACTAAAGATGGCACCTAGGGGAATAGGGTGTATATGATAGTTAGGAGCAGATATGGAATGTGGTGGCATGGGGTAAGAAAGGTGCGAGGAGGTGGAGAGCGGAAAGGTAGGCACTAGGGAAATATGAGATGGCAAGCAGAGTTGTTTGCCATTGAGAAGGGTAAAAAGTATTGGGAGAGAACTGCCTTATGAAAGACGGATCAACCAGGGAGGTCAGGGGAAAGAGAGACCTAGTAGCATATATAGATATCACTCATATAGCAGAATGAGAGGTACTAGGGCTCTGAGGGTCAGACCAAGGACAAGAGAGATGAGGGGCAATGAGAGAGACAATCAGTGAAAGTGGAATGAAAGTCCCAGGTAGGTAAGCTGGAGGTAAGAGACAGTATGTTGTTGGAGGGAGAGTAGGAAAGGAGAGGAATACAGTGAGATTGGGATGTGTAGAGTGTGGAGGTAAGAGTTAAGTAGTTAGGGGAAGCACTTTGTGATACTAATTGGGAATACAGCAAGCTAAGTAGTGGGTAATTGCTGCCATCTAGTGGGGGGACACTGTAATAGCAGTGGAGATTCCACGACGAGAGAAAAGATAGAACGGAGTGAAAATGTAATGGGAAAATTGGGAGAAACTAGAGCCTTGGTTGTAGTAAAAAATTATGGGGAGCAAAGTAGTAGAGTATGGCTGCTGGTAGTTCAGGCTGGAGTTAGACCTAGCTAACATTTACCATAAACTAGGGTAAAAAAAAATAACTACAATTACAGGAGGTAATGAACAGGATGTACATGCATTGCTATGCTTATCTTGTTTCCTTAAGCAGCACAGCACAGTAGGTGATTTAGGTTCTTCCCTGAGCTGGGAATGAAGCGTTAGAAAAAAATAGTTTTTTTTAAATTATATTATCCTAAGTCGTAGGTAGCCAGCAGGTCAGGATTGTTGATTAAATACCGTGAATGTTGGATATTGTATAAGCATTTTTTGGATGCTATAGTTGTTTTCTGGACAGGAAACTTTCAGTTATTTTTGGAGTTCTACCAATATATAACTGAGTCCATAGAATTTTTAAGATTTACATATAATATAGGGCAAAAAGAAATAGACTATTTGGATGTCACTATATATAAAAAAGATGATATATAAATTCAAAAGTATACAGGAAGAAAACTTATTCAAATTCCATCTTACACTTTTTTATTGCTCACCCCTATCATCAAGGGCCAATTTGCCAGAATAAGCAGAATGACTACTAATGAAGAAGACTTTATTAAAGAATGTAATAATTTAAGTAATATTTTTTCAGAGCGAGGATATCCGGGCCCTTTGATAATACAAATTAAAAATGAAGTTATACAAAAAAGGAAGAATAGATTTGCACCTATTTTAGGGGTTAAGGAACTGAATTTAGGGGTTACACTAGATGACAAAAAAGAAACAAAAGATGATGAAGACACATATAGTTCAGCTTCTATTACAGATTTTAGTAGTGATTCTTATATTATACGACAAGTCATAGAACAAGAATTAACCAAGTTTGGTAGGTTGACAGATTTAAAATTGAAATTTGACACACCTTTTAAATGTGTTTTTAGGGGAGGGTTCAACATAAAAGCTATTTTGGAAAACCAACACCAAAATAAGAGAACTACAAACAAAATTAGATTGTGGACTTTTAAATGTGGCAGATGTAGCCGGTGTCGTTATATGCACAACAAAGAGTCTATCAATTTAACCTTGAGGCATAAGATTATTACAGCTAAACAGTATAGTAATTGTGAGAGTAATGGCATAGTATATCTGGTTCTGTGTGCGTGTCAAGCGTTTTATGTAGGAAAGACAGAAAGAAAGCTAAAAAGAAGAATATATAAGCACTTAAATGCTATACACACACAGAACATCAATAATGCCCTATAAAAACACAGTACACAATCCCAGGGATTCATGAAGCTTGCGCCAGGCACAGGTAGGTGGTATAATGCCAAATATGGCCGCCGAGCGATTCAGGTGCGATCCAATTCCACGTGCACTACCAGCGTACACCAGATCTGTGGAGCTCTCGGCATAGGTATGCAAATCACCCCATGCGCAGTACTGCAGCATGCAAATGAAGGTACATAGCGATTCATGAAGTGGCGTAGGCGTAGCGTAAGCCTACAGAAATGTAAACCAAAAAAAAAATGGTTTACATTTTGCCAAACAGAACATCGGAGCCATGAAAGTGGACCAGACTCATGTATTACAAAGTTAAAATATGCCAATGGCTAAATATGCAGCCAATGGCATAAGAAAAGATGCACAACACATAAAAAATAACATTTAATGTCATGGCCTCAGTAACGCAAAGTACAACCACAGGGCATGTGTTCGCAAATGGAAACACAAGGAAAATATATACAAATGTCATAAAATAGCAATGTAACACAAATCATGATTTCAACATAATATTCAATGGTATGCATGCTACACCACAACCAAGCTACAAGGGTTGCTAAGGGCCTGTGACAGTGTTCAGCGCGGTAACTATGAATTCATAGTCAATGCCATGCAAATGAGGCAAGTAATAGTGAATCGCAAATGTCCCGCCAGCCTACAGATGTACCATACGGTGCAGCGCTACAACACCGAGGAGTGGTCTGGAGGAATACATGACATCAGCAGTGGGGTGTGCCACTGCAGCTGTAAGCACATTTGAGCAATGCAAATCCAGGCTGCCCATTATTAAGCAAAGCCACAGGACAGGGGCGTGGATGTAGGTATAGCTTTGCTTAGCTGAGAGCACACATGGTGCCCAAAAGCGCATGTGTACGTGGATGAAAACATGCCCAAAACCCGGTAAGTGGGCGCACGTACCACGCACTACAGCCCAAAAAGGAAGTTTAGGGGAAGACAATAAGGAAATGCTGCAGTAGGGTAATTAGAGTACAACTGAGCAATTAACACCTATTAACTCACAGTGGGCCATTGAGCTAACAAGGCTGCTAGCAGCAACCTGCAGAACAGGATAGGGGAGGTGTCAGATTGTAAAGAAAAGAGAAATGTAACCACAGAGCAAAGCAAACCTGCAGTAGATCGGCTATAAAACACATTTCGAAAGACAATCCTGGTTCGGGAAAGTACAAAACAAGAAAGCAGGCTGCTGGATGCATGCCAGACAATGGGAGGGGAATCGTTTAGAAAAGTTGAGGCAAGGGCAAGAGGTAATCCATGGCAGCTAAATGTAATTCAACACCAGAGGCAGCACAATAGCAGTACCTGTGGTAAAACACATAAGATACCCTACAGCTCTGAATGTACATACACACCCTATGACATCATCAGTGTTCAAAGCACAATAGTTTAAAGTGTGAAGGCACCTCACACACACTTGTGTATTCCCAAACACTGCACCATCAGTGTAAACAGTTGGGGAACTTTTACAATGTACTTGTTGGGAGCTGCCATAGCTGTGATTCATTAGCATGTGTTGGAGACTGAAGGTGTTGTGGAGGATGATGCTGACAACCACCTCAGGCCCAGGAGAAGGAGAAGAGTGTTCAGACCAAGGGTAACCTACCAGGGGCTACATGATCTGGAGATAGTACAGCATTACAGGGTGGACAGGGACATCATACAGCAAATAGTTGAGCTGTGCCAGCCATGCCTGAGATCCAGAAACAACAGAGGGAAACCCATCCCAGTGGACACGAAGGTATGTGTAAGCTTGAGAATACTAGCCACAGGTACCTTTCAAAAGCCAACTGGAGATATCATGGGGATCCCACAGGCATCAGCATCCAGGGTACTCTACCAGTTCCTGGATACCATGTTACCACATGCCAGTGAGCATATATACTTCCCCCGAACTCAGGAGGAGTTGGCCAGCAATATGCACCTCTTCCACCATGTGGCACACTACCCGGAGGTACTGGGTGCAATACACAGCACACACATATATATCACGTCACCACCCGGTGAGCATGGTAGGCTCTACATAAACCGCAAAGGATACCACTCCATCAACTGCCAGGTCATGTGCAATGCCCAGGGCATTATCACGGATGTGTGTGCTGGCAGCTCTGGAAGCTACCATGACTCCCATATCTGGCATGCCTCACAGCTGTATCAGGTATTTGTTAGGGGGGACTTCCCATATGGCCACCTTGTGGGGGAGGCTGCCTATGCACTGGAGCTGTGGATGATGACTCCCATCAGAAATGCACACACACCCATGCAAGAATGCCATAATGAGGCACACGCACAAACCAGAATCATCATAGAGCGTGTGTTTGGGATGCTGAAATCACGGTTCCATTGCTTGGATATATCTGGTGGAGCCTTGCAGTACTCTCCAGGCACATGTGCCCACATGTTTATAGTATGTGCCATGCTACATAATATGATCCTGCAGAAACAGCTGCAGCAGGGACATAATGGTGAAGGCCCTCACAGCCCACTGCAATTGCCAAGGCCATCACAGGCACAAAGGGATTCAGACCATGAACACCCTGTGCCAGCCCCAGTAGGCAGATGAAGGTGTGCCCAATATGCCCCCGCCTTGGCAAAGAGGGAACGTATAGCACATACACTGACAGTGTAGGCCCCTATGGACTGACACACTTCTCCACCTGCACACACAGTAAAACGGATGGCACACACACACGACCACCTACAAATTGTAATGTATAGGTGGCCTACTGTGTGAATCCTACATAGGCAGCCCTCAACTATTGCACACACAACAGCTATTGGAACAAGGAAAGTCAACACCTGAACAGTAAACGAAGCTAACAGCATATGTTGATACTGTATGTATAGGTTCCTAGGTACATCGGTAGGTACATGCCCGATTGTCAGAGGCCATTCATCAGCCTAGGAAAAATGTGTCTGCTATCGCCACCCCATCAATTAACCAACTGTCACTTTGTGGAGCAGAGCCAATTGCGGGGTCCATGTGTGTAACCACTGTTCCCCACCTACTCTGCATGGATTCCCCGGTGTGTTAATGAGGGCCTCCATGTAATGTAATCAGGGATGTAGTGCCAAAGCATGGGGAGTACCCATGACAGGTATCTGCCACCCTAGCATTCTACAGTTATGGTTGTGTCAAGGTGTAGCACATTACAGTGTGTGGCTCACTGTGACATAGATTCCCAATGCTGGAGCACATCCATTAAACATCACTTGGACATACCATTAATTGGTATCATCCATATGAAAACTAACTGAGTTACACATTTGATTGCAGTATGGAGAAACAGCCATAGTACAGTCCACATACAAAACACCATAACACTTGTACAAATCCCAGATGACCAAGTGGTAAAGCCACTGACTGTGTCATGCATGTTCCCGGTTCCACGTCCTGCAAGGTCCGTTATGTAATCCCGATGGCACGAATAATGGATGTTGGATGCAGGTCATTAGAGCACATTTAAGCACATGTTAGCGGGTTTATGTGGTGGCAAGTGACGGTAAGCGTCATTTAAACATGACTACATGGATATGCACAAAACAGGTCTAAGCTTTGCCGAATTCCATACAGATCACGGTCAAAGATGTCCAGAACAGGTGAAACCAGCATTATTCACCCTTGTACTAATAGTGCCTGCTCAGAGAGGTAAAACAACCACTGCCATGAGTAGAACATGCAACCATGTACACAATCACCTACCACTAAGCTATCCGAGATGTACCAATGGCAGGTGTGTATTGTGACAGGTTAAAACACAAAAGGGCGGAGTTCAGGAAACAGTATACACTGCCATGTACCCAACGAAAGGTGTGTACACACTCTCTCTCTCCCTGTCTATATATATATATATATATATATATATATATATATATATATATATATATATATATATATATATATACACACACAATAGGGATAGAAAAGGTGATAGAGAGATGTATGTCGATACATACGGATATACATATATCTGCAAATATATAGACAGGTTAACGACTTGTACACAACCATGGAGGTACAAATAAATAGGATACTGCCAACTACCGAATGCTTTACATACCGACATGCATAATCACTAGGCTTAAAGACTGAAAGACCACAGTACCGGAACACTATAACCACGAGTAATATTATCATGATGTTAAGGGACATTTAGTTATTGCTGCTGGTGCTGCGGTCCAGGTAGGTACTGTGTTTAAGTGTGGTTACGATTGCTGTAGTGTGGGTAAGTGCATGTTGAGAGTGCGGTGTTTGTTTCTGTGGGACTGTAATGTGTGTGTGTGTGTGTGTGTGTGTGTGTGTGTGTGTGTGTGTGTGTGTGTGTGTGTGTGTGTGTGTGTGTGTGTGTGTGTGTGTGTGTGTGTGTGTGTGTGTTATGTTTGCATCGTGTGTCTGTTCGTGCTAACCCGGAGGTAGATTATTACAGTAGTTGTGGTCATAGCCGGCCTTAGGCATACGGTTACCACCTGTCCCACTTTGAGAGGGACAGTCCCTCTTTGGGCAGTTGTGTCCTGACAACAAATATTAAAAAGGGCAAATGTACCGAGATTGTAGGACATAATGATGTCCCATATATTATGTAATAGTTGCATTAAATAGCTATTCCTGTATCTAAAATACGTAAATTGTACAAGAAACATAATAAGCAACTAAAGTGCTACAAGAATAAAGTTTTATTTAGGACAAAAGTAAGTTCTATCCTTTGAACTGACAGTGGGTATGTGTTGGCCTCTAAACCCCAATGTGTGTCCTGCAAATGTCCCACTATGGCCATTTGAAAAGGTAGCAACCCAAGCCAAAGAGGTTCAGTCACCAACACAACTGCAATGAGTGCAAGTATCTGTGACAGAAATACATGAGACAGCTTTCATGTAGCAACATTTCATTACATATCAATGTATTTCAGAGGAATTGAAGGATCAACATCACCTGCATGCTATATAGGAACCAATTAACAATGGCTTAATGAATAAGCCTACAATAACCATAGTATTAGTCTACTAAATGACAGGTCTTCAATTAGGGAAGGAGCCCCCACACACATATGGAATATGCATAAATGCAGTCCCCACAAACCTTTATCTGCTATGTACACCCACCTACATCTCCCCCACACCCAAAACAATTGCAATACAGACTGTAATAACATCACAAACATCCATTCACTCAATGACATCTGCAGAAGTGTTAACATACCTTGTGAGAGACACACTTGTAATGTCACCATGGGAAATCATTGCTGTTGTACAATGGAACAGATGCCAATATTACAGGTTTTGTTTGCAATAGTCCCATATCAGATGGTTGAGATAACAGCTACACTCACATGTAGAACTATATACTCTAGCAGTCACACACAATCCACGGGGGACATGAATTCAAAATATCTGTGTCTCTCCATATATCAGTTGCAATTCATCACAATAAAACACATCCAGACCGTCTCCCTCGAAGGTAGGGCAAAAGGACAACACCCAAGTGGAGTATTCAATTATACCCCACTGTTGCCGTGTAATTGGCCAATGGAGTAGCTGCACAGCTGATATGCATGTAATAATTTACTCCAGAGCACCAATTGGTGGCAGGATACCACATGTTACAGGTATCTACGTATAAAACGATGGCTTGCCATACATTCAAACCGTATGCTCATACCATAGAACCATTTAAAGAGGAAAGGTGTAACACAGATATTATCGTAAACTCGGACCACTAAGAAGGTATGTAGAACACTCAGTATGTTAGTGTATGTAGTGCCTGTTCTGTATTAATGAAAGTGTACGCAATGCATACAGTGGGAAAAGGTATTATGTAGTGATGTCTTGTTGAGCATAGTAACGCTTGTAGAAATTGTGTGTACTGCTGTGGGCCACAAGGTAAACACCTCATACACCACAAGGGATGCTACATAAGGGCTTTAAACATAACAATTCCACTCCAGCCGCTGTCAGTTGTAGGGTTTGTCCAACAAGTACGTGCCATAACAGGGGATAGTATATGTTGATATACTGTAACAGTAGACATATGTATGTGCATATAATGAGAATAACATGTCTAAGGTGGTCCTGCTGTGCAATTATGCTTTGCATTATGGGATATGGTTTCAAAAATGTGAAATGTACAGTATTGTAGGTAGATATGTCAAATATTTTACATAGCATTACTGTTATATTATGCAAACATAAGGTATGTCTATTGGAATGTACAATACACAATAACAGGATACATATGGCTTGTAGTCACCAGACAGTGTAACAGCATGATAGCTAATTGAAATGGAAGAGCTACTCAATTATCCATGCACAAAGGACATGTAATAGCTTCATAGGTTCATAGTTAGGTACTATGCTGTCTGGCCAAGTCCATTTGTAAGCCCAAATACAGTGTTTTCACTGGTGGCACCTCCCTAGGTTAGTGTCCTGTGCCCGTGAACAGCAGAGCCATTTGTTTTCTGTACCTGTGTACAGTACAGCCACTGCAGTGATCCCTGGTGTACATGTCTGTTCCCCATCCACCCATTGAGGTATCTCATGAAGAGGGCTAGTGAGGGTCCCTGCCTGATGTACATAGGAATCATGTTCCAAAGCATGGTGAGTGTCCGTTTCAGGAATGTATTCCTCCAGCACATGCTACTTATCGTTGTGTTTGGGTACATATCCCAGAGCATGTTACTCTCAGTGGCTTTTGCTTATATTGCTTATGTGGAGCATATCCATCAATATTGTTGTGGACATGGGCCTTGTATATTCAGCAGAGGTCACCTCTGAGTATGCAGTATGTAAATGAGTACAGTTGGGGTTTCTGTAGTTGTGCTGCATACGTCATCCTTCGGAGGTGAGTAATCCTGTTGGTGTGTTAATGTTGTGGTATTGAAAGCCATTGCTGTTCCGTAAGGTACACCCCAAATGGGGTGTTGTACCCTTGAACGTGTTTCATAAGTCAGGAGTATAGAGGTACAATGGCAGCCTTTGTTCCTGCTACAAACCCATTACAGATTAGGGTGGCCATGTAGAAGGATATCAACGTCACCTTGGCAATATGGTTATCAAAGGAGTGGGTGCTATCTACATGTGTAATAAGATCCCTTATAATGTCTTATGTATGTAGGGGACTACCACCAATGTGATAGTCACTGGGTGATTGTTGTAATCCAAAGGGGATGTCTATACACCTTGTGGCATGCTGCTTGAGGCCATGTTACCGACACCAGGTATCCGTCACAGTGACACCCTTATGGAGGGTGTGTGTATTAGCTGGTGAATCAATCATGGCCTCTAGATTGCAGTCGTCTGGAAACCTATTCAGGGAAAGACCTTCTGTGCTAGACTGTACCTCAGGGAAGCATATAATGAACATGAGGAGCCCTATGACCGAGGACTGGGGTACGGCAATTGTAACTGATGTACAGTAGGAACTGCGGTATGCTACCCTGTCCTGTCCGTGAGCCACTTTGCATAACATCTCGAGACGTATGGGTCACTGTGCAGGTAGATGTGTATACTGACAATACCAGAATGGTGAACGGTGTTGAAAGCCAATGAGAGGACAAGGTAGGCTGTGTGGACCTCCTTACCATCATCTACTACCTTGGTAACTGTCTCAAAGGACTCCACCAGGTGTAGGAGCCATGGTGTGGCCCTAACAAATCCAACCTGGGTGGTATCAAAGGTTTGGAGGCCATTAATGTCTCTGTGAATGACTTCCATGATGATGTTCTCCATAGCCTTGCAGAACAGTCTAGTCAGGCATATAGGGCAATAGTTCCTCTGGTCCATTGTGGTGCCACCTTTGTGGAGTGTGATAACTGCTGCTGCACACCATTCAGGGTCCACAATGCCTGATACAAGGCTATTAGTGAATCTGGTGCCCAAGTGGGGAGCCATGTCGTTCTGAGGTTTGTGAAAATTGCAGCCTGGGATGTTGGACGGTCACATGGAATTTATGTTCCAGGCTTTAGAGAGAGCAGGTTTCAACTGTGTAGTTGTGACCGCAGGGACTCTGCATTTTTCCTGTATAGATCTGGTCCCTTTAGGGTGTGAGAGGGGTGTAAAGTTAGCTGCCAGGATGTTGCCAATATCAGTCGGCTCTGTAATGTTTCTGCCTAACCGTTGTATGTCAGAGCAGATGTGGGTATTGCCATCAAGAGTAGTGACATACCTCCATAATGCATAGTGGTAGTCCTTGGAATGTGGCGCAGTAATGTTTACGTAGCTAGCTTTGGAGGATGTGATAAGAGATCCCAGATTCCTACTGAGGCTGGCCAGGGAGCTACCCCTCCCATGGGAGTGTACCCTACTTTGCAACAGTCACCTCCTTCTGTCGTACATTATGTCCATGGCAGTGGACCCCCAGAGTGGCATCCATTATATGGTGGGTACCATTATGGCTCTGTTTGGGATAGCATGAACCATGCAGCAGTTGTGTAAGTGCTAATGAAGTGCAGTTGTGAATGTTTCAGGGTTTGTAACTATATTGTCCATCTGCATGGGTGTTATGGCGTTTACTACTTCTGTCATACGAAGCCTGAAGTTGGCTTTGTAGAAATATTGTACTGTGTTTTCCGTGAAGGGTGTGGTGCCGGGATGTGGATAACAAGGGTGATTAGCAAATGTTCGGAACTGACCAATGAGGGGGATAACCCCAGGTGTGGAACTCCAATCACACATGTTGGGAATGTCCAGGTCTAGGATATTGTTGGCCTTGGTGGTGGTGTGTATAGGTTGATCCAGCCGATTGGAGTTTATGAATCCCCGAATGTGTTGGCCTAATGTGTTGGTACATGAGTAGGTATCACAGTTAACTGTGGGGTAGTGTCAGTCTCTCATCAGTCATTCCTGTTTGAACCCTACTTTCCAGTACACCAAGAAATGAGGGCCGTTAACCGTGAGGTATGGTGTTGAAGCCATAGCAAGCTACAATTTGTATAGTAGTTCTGGCTACAGTTAGTTGCACTTGGATTACCTCTGATGCATTGTGCTAAGCAACCAGCATGGAGGTGTGTACATCCTTGTTAAATATGGACACACCTCCGCCGTGGGCGTTCCGGTCCACATTACATGACTGAAAGGTGTGGTCTGTGTAATAGCCTGTCAGTGCAGGGGTGCTCTCCAGAGCCTAGAAGCAGGTCACAGTCACTGCAGAGATATCGAAGTGGTCCATTATAAGGAGTGCCTAGGCTGAGTGCATTTGAGATGAAGATGTCAAGCAATGAGTAACATTACCCTCAGGTTTTGCTTGCCTGTGCCTGTTCTGGTGGTGAATATGTTATTTGAAATGTGTCTAAAACAGGCAGTATAGGAGCAGCAAGAGCCTTAGATGTTATCCATAGTCCCAGGGCTGACAGGTGCAGGTCATCTGTGCCAAAGCATTGTGGTTTGTCGACCATGTCATTCAAAGCAGACAGATACTTGATACCCTTGGAAGCATAGGTAACTGTTGAAGTGAATAATTCTGTCATTGTACTGTGTCATCAGTCTGGACTAATGCAGAATGCTTCTCAGGGCTTGGGCGATACCTGCCTGGGCTACAAGATCGGAGAGCTATTGCATGTCCGTGTACATGTAGTCCAGGAAGTTACATCTCAGGGCATTCACAGTAACGTGGAGAATGACAGTCATATTGTAACTGTTGAGGAGTGACCTGAGTGCATAGATTATGTTGTGGATCCTGTTACCCGACAGCCAGATGACAGTGACTATCGCCTTGTGTAGCCTGCTGAGTGGGACATCAATGTGACTGCCTACAGAGTCACCTATGACTAGTGTGTTGGGTATGTTATAACACCCTATTGGCTGTAGTTGATGGGCACACATGAGTCTGTGGGCTATAAGTAATTGGTGTTGTGTTTGGTGATGGGGGCTGCCTCTGTTGCCTACACAGAGTAGTATGGAGAGGCTCCGCAAATGTTGTAGTCTTACTATGTGTGGCCTCTGGTGGAGATCTAGTGAGACTATGTGATGAGTGGGGTGTGCTGCAAATGTTTAACATCCCCATATGATTGTCAGGTTAAGTCTGGGTTGGAGAGAGCATTACCTCCAGCATGGCTACATATGTGCATCTCCCACAGGCTGTAGTGTCGTATGTTAGGAGGTGAGCATTGACTGTGTACATGAGACAATTGCTATATTGCCTCATGTTGCCCATAGTCATCATATAGACAGTCAATAACACTGGTAATTGACATTTGGACATGCCTGTATATTCAACCATTTCTCACAAGATATGTGAGGTAAGTGTGTACAACAGCTGTTGTACTGGAAGCATGCTGGAAATGTAAGGACAAACAGTGTTTACCTGTAGGAAATGAGTAGGATTGAGTGCTATAGTAATTAGTAGCTCATGAAGTGTTTACATGTTCTGAACAAGTGCTGAGCATGAATAAGCAACGCAGATAGGATTTTGGATAACATAAACTCACTGCCCCCCCCCCCAACAGGTACACAATCACATATCCATGAACACTACAGAGCCCCTGTAACCATAACTATGATGGTACAAGGTGCACTCAGGCTGAATGTGACCTGTTCAAATCCCTGGTCGTATAATACACATATGGCAAAACAGTTTGCTATACACATACACTTCCATGTAAAACATAGGTTCATGGCAGTCTGTGAAAATACTGAATGGATCACACTAACAGTTATCACAACCCACAAAGTGGAGACGCCACTCATAATGGGACACACTGCACTATTACCCTGTTGAGTATGGTCTGAAAGTCTATGAACCTTAATCAACATAGATGTTGTTAGCAGTACAGATGTAGATGACAGTACGGATGAATTCACACTGCATAGCATACCTGTGACAGGTCATAGGACATCGTCATCCATATTGTGTTCCACCTACACTCAGTATACTACATGTACTTCATATGTCACAGGAGTGTTCTACCAGTGGCCTGTTCAAAGAAGCAACACTACAAAAGGTGTCTGAGTGACATGTGCATATCACACCAGTGGCAGCTACAGTAAAACAGGGTTAATGTGTTGTACTCCCCCGTCATTGTAGCCCATACCACACAGACAAATGGGAGGCATCTGCATATGGGGTATGTGAATGGCCATGACCTAGGAGCAATAGCTGACTCAGTGTTGTGGACAACATACAGAATGGGCTTTGTGGGTGAGGTGCGTGACATATGTGCACGATCTGACAGCTGCTTATTGCATTGTCACCGCTATGTTAATAACCCTGTACCCATTAACTACCACCTAGGCAGCGGTCAACATTATGGACACTGTGTGTAAGGGATGGTGCTGTGCAGTTTACCTCCCTGAGCTAGTGACATCACCAGGCCTATTAGGTAGTCATAAGAGGCAATCCAACTCATGACAGGGTGCCATCCATGAGCATGGAGATCATTGGACAGCCATACTCAGCACTCAAGTGACCAATATCGGATCACATATCACCTTTAAGGGGTATTGGCCATGCTTGGATGAGTGACACCAGCCTTCACAAACCTCATCTCCACTATGCAGCATGCTGCCTACCCTGCATAAAGACATGTGCAACACTGTGATGTTGGACATGCTACACGTACATATCCTGATCTGAAAGACATACGTCATGGACAGCCACCTTCCTAATACAAGGGTCGCCACATGCTGGACAGATCCCTGTGCCATACATGTTACATACTCCTGCCATACCATGCAACCCTGTCCAGCAACGCTGCACATGTCATCTCTGTCATACATGGTGCGATGACCACATAGTAAATGTATCATTAACTGTCTGGATCAGTAATGTGGCACTGATTCACCTGTCAGCGGGAACATGGCTGTCGGATACAGCTAGAAAACCTTACATCCTATGCCCATACATGGCCCAGGGCATACACACTACTAAATGATCTTGGCCATACATGCTATAGTTGATAACCATCCCTGCGAATACCATCCGGCTAGCCATTGTCCCATGTGTATCACATGTGCAACACAGGTGATACATGGCAGGATGTTGAACTGCTGTACAGTGCTGTGTAGATGTATATGGCAAAACACATGCATGTAAAGGTTTCCATGCGCATGTCTGCATTGTCACTGCCCATGTCCATTAAGGCAGTGTATGTGATGATATGTGACATATACACAGCATCAAGGTCAACAGCATTAATGTGCACACATCCAGGAATGTGCTGATAGGTAAGAACACCAGTACAGGCAAACAGACATGCCCACATCAAGACATGCATTTACATGGAGTATGAGCAATGTAATGAGGTGACACACATATATGGTGATAATATCCAATCCCCATCGGGTGTTACATGTGTGCGAAACAAACATGTCAGTCATGTCAGTGTCATGACAATTTGCAAAGACAACTGTTCATAAGTACTAAATGTAATGCATATGTATGTGCAGCTGTATCTCTGTGCATCTCTGAGATGCTGTGACCTGTCTCCATTATTATGTCTTCCAGATAATGCCTCGATCATGACTGCCGACATATAGCCGCTTGGAGGATGATGCCCTCATACCATACCTCCAGGATAACTATGAGGTACTGTTCAGCCATGTCCCACAGCATGTCCTGCAGTGTGATGACCTGTGGCAGGAACTTCGCAGGAGGGTTAATGATGTGGGTGGCCATAACCGCACCTACCAGCAGGTGCGCAGACACTGCATGGACCTGATCCGACATGCAATCGCCAGGGATCAAGGTAGAACAGGTAGAACACCAACCCAGCCCCCACTCACACCTACCAAGGAGCTACTGGCCAGCCTGGGGACCCCATCAGAACAGCATCCACAAACTCTAGCTGCCATCGTGGAGGTGGGTGTCTCCCAACCACAGAGCCTGGAGTTGCCTAGTAAGTCACTACTGCACATATAAATATTATACCCCATTTAGTTGCATGTGTCACTGTACACTATGTAATTTAATATCATATGCAAGGTATGTTTACACACATGCCGCATACTATAGTATGCTACCCTGTGTATGCACACATGTGCATACTCCATAGTATATGCTATTGTACTGACGAATGTGTTAACATGCACAGTGCACCCTGTAGCTGTCATACAGTCATGGATAATGATCAAACTGCTGTGTCACCCCTATACAGGTACCTCTGGCGTGCCGCAGAGACAACAGGCCATTGCAGGTGAGACAGTTATCAGTATCAGGCATGTGAATGCACAGATCTATTCGCCATGTGGCCAGTTAACACATGTACACATAATGTATGGTCCAGTCACGATATACAGGTCGCAGCTTTCATCAATCACACTGGCTACCCATATGCAATATATACAAACTAAATGAAACACCAACATGAAACCACAGTAACTGTCATTGCTAGATGGTGGACAGCTGTGCATACAATAGTGGAGGCGTTGTTCAATGTAGGAATATGTACTATACATCATAACAACACATGCGGGGTACGCAAACAGTACTACACAGTGAGCTGGGATATGGGCAGCCCACATGATTCACCATTGTGGAATGTGCCCCTGCAATGAGTGCAGACATTGTGACGTGCCAACTGACATGTCCCAGACAAGTAGTGGTCTGGCTGCAACATTGTCACACTATCCCATAAAACATACCCCACATACAAAACATACAACCCTTTGTCTGTATAACCCTGTGGACAGTGCAGTATCTGACATCTATGGGTGTATGTCATATGGGACAACACAAACATGTGACATAGACGGCCATCACACACATTTGGCCAACACATGTTCACACATGGCCATGGAGGATGGCCAGAGACATGTAGTAACATACAGTAGATGTGATGTGTATGTGTGTACACCCTGTTGCACATTGTCTACACATGGTCCAACTATAGCCTTTGTTGAATGGTTATATAGTAGATGTGGAACACTGGACATCCTAACAGCCTGTGCACAGCTTGTGGAGGTGTCACTTAATTTGACCACATAAGATGTGTTGAACATCATGACTGTGTCACTGTATGAAAGTAGTCACCTGTACAGCTTCCACATACATACACAGACACCACATCAGGCCAGAGATACCATACATTTCCCTTGCTGCTGTTGGACATTACTGTCAGCTGTGCGCCTCATGTGTGTGGTACATAAATGTCATGTGGGACATGGTGTATTGACCAGTCTGCCATGTGTGGACATGGTTGCCAGGCAGCTAAGAAATGTTAGCAGTTGTGCAGGGGTGTCATCTGTATGTCTTCATGTGACCTGTCACACATGACACAGCATGGCTTAGTGTGTATACACCTCAACGACGTGGGTCGCAATCCACAGTATGTATGTATGTATTGTGTATGCACGCAGTCATGGCTATGCGCTGTATGTGTATTCCACACTGTATAGTAATAGAGACGCCTCATGATTCCATGCAATGTCACTGTGTCTGTACTTCACACTGTATAGCAATATAGACGCCTCATACTACCCTCAATGGTAATGCACATCTGCTAAAAGTGCATTCTATCTGTAGGGCATACAGACAACACTGCAATGTGACACCATTACACCACTGTACATGTGTCAGGACACCATTATGTCAAACATGTATGCATGTCACTGCACACATCAGCAGATTGCATGTCATACTACATGTTAATGTCAAGGACATATGCCTCACATCAGCCATGTGTACTGTTAACCTGTTCTGGTCCACATGGTGTATCACAGGGATGCATGCTTACTACCATGATTGTGTGAAATGCATGACTTCTGCTATGACACATGCTTGCTGTTGTGTGCAACCCAGGGATGTAATCTAACTCACACCATTAATGTCTGAGCTGCATGCCGTCTGCTGTATCACATACATGCTGCATGCCTTCTGTCATATCACATGCATGGTTGTCTGTGTTTGTGTCTGTGTGTGTGTCTGTGTGTGTCTGTGTGTGTGTCTGTGTGTGTGTGTCTCTATTGTAATGTAGTGTCTTTGTTTGCCTTCACAGGTGATGTAGGTGCGTTGCCCTCCTGCGGTCCATCTGATGCTAGTGTCCCCACAGACTCTAGCAGTGATGAACATATGCTTGAGGTTCAGGCAGGGTTGTCAGGGGCTGAATCTGTGCCATTGGTTGCCATCCCACCTATATCCCCCTCTTCCCCGCACACAGTTCTCATGCCAACACATACCCCATTACCAGTGGCCATAGAGGAAGGACAGTTACCATGTGTTAGCTTGGAACAGGAACATGTGGTGGCTATGGAACATGTGTCTTCACACCATGGTGTCAGTGAAATGACTGCAGATGTGCCACACAGGCATGTGGCCTGAGCTGCTCGTAGGAGGACCTCTGGCCAACATGCACCTGCACAACAGAATGCAGCAGCTGGTGTCACCAGCCACATGTTTCAGACTGTAGTGGTGGCACAGGCATGTGCTGAACGGCAGAACAGAGAAGGGCAGAGGTGTCAGAGGGCTGCTATCCATTCTTTAAACGAAAACATCCAGGCATTGGCAAATGCTCAACAGCAGATTGCTGGGATATGGGCATGGATGATCCCAGCGGGGACATGGTTCCAGTGGACATGTGTCAGCGGACAGTACCCAACCTGTACCTCTGTCTGGTAGTGCCTGTTCAACCCCTGGCAGGCACAGGTCATGTGGCCATGGCCAGACACAGTGAGCTGTAAAGCCTGGTCTGTACAATCTGGAGCTGTCAATAATACCCGTGTGTAGGCTGGATACATGGCAGAACTGTGTGCACACATACACACACACAACAGAAACATCTGTAGGGAACCGCAACACCCACATGCATAATAACCACACATGTCCAATTAGATCACAGGCCCTAACCCACACACATGATGTCATCCACTGGTGCTGCCTATGCCCCTGGCAAACATTATCACCCTGTGCATATGATGATGCCTGTGCTGCATCCCTGTCATCCACACCATCGGTGCAGGAACATGCTCATATGGTCTGATGCACAGGGTGAACAGAATAGTGAGATAGGCGTATATTACAATTGTTGTGTACTGTTGACATACAGCAGACATACCATGTAGTACAGGATTAGAATGCATTGTTTTATGTTCACAGTATGTGTCTTGGTAACAACAGTAACAGCATGTTGGTAATGATGCTCTGCGTCCCTCCTTAAGGTCTGATTGCATGTGCCATTACGTAACAGTGTTTGCAGTTAGAATGCATTGTTTTATGTTCACAGTATGTGTCTTGGTAACAACAGTAACAGCATGTTGGCAATGATGCCCTGCTTCCATCCTTAAGGTCTAATTGCATGTGCCATTAAGTACCAGTGTTTGCAGTTTCACATGTGTAAATGTGGAGTACTCACAGGCATGGATGGTAATACCAGCATGCTATACATAGTCTCAACCTCACTGTTAGAAAGGCTGACATTCCATAGATCTCTACACATCTACTGATCCAGGAGCATGTGAGCTGTGTACTAGGCTACAGTGACTAGAGACGTGACATCCATACCGGGTGACATCACAGGTACAGCTACATGGTGCGGGGGGTTTACACAGCAGTCTAGCTGATGTCAAGGGTAGGGGCCATTGGATAGCATGAGGCCTCACTGTGTAGCAGTAATACACTTTCACATTACAGGATGAGAACACACACAGACATACACAGACACACACAGTAACACGCCCACACTCACGGGGTCAACGACACTATAACACACACTTGATAGTGTTGAGGTGAGGACCCCTGCCTATGTGGTAATCACCATTACAGTACTGTGCACTCACATGACGCGGCACAGAGAATGAACATGTACAGGTAGTCAGTAATGCCTAAGACTGACGGCATCAACAGGGTAGTAGATTGCATCACCTTGAGGGGTTAGGGGCCCTATCTGTTCTCAGTGGTAGCATACATCCTCACTCCATGCACCAGATAGCCGTACATACATACACACACACACTGGAGTCCACAAATGTCATGCACATACAGATAGCTAACATGTGTGTGATACACACACCACAACTGCCTATGTCTTGCTTTCTACACTGCAGTATGTACAGATCTCTACAACAGTGTACAGGGGTGTGTAACAACTGGGATGTATTCCCCACCATACGTAGCATATATGGTCACACAAGCAAACACACATGGCAGTACTGTGAATCAAACACCTGCTATCTTATGATTCATCTGACAGACATGCAGCAGTATTGCCCGCATTACAATGTGTATCGACGCTACCTTCGGCAATTGTACTGCTATATGCACATGGGAGGACTTAAGTGTTACAGATGTCAAGTGATCTACAGTCAGTGACACCCTGACCACTGTGTAGGTTGTATGTCTTCACCTTCAATTACCGGAAACATAGCTTACTGTTTGCACATGTTATGGTAAGACGGCTTGTGATACACCTGTGAGCTGTCTTCAGCAAACATCCATCTGCAAAGGTGGCCCACCACTTTATGTACACATATCCATCCATACCTGATGTACATCTTGCCGTACTGTCAGTATTTCACCATATACAGGTGTCAATGATGGGGCTGCATTGCAACTGCACGTTGTAGTAAGACACAGATGAAATGCAAACATCAGCTACTGCTCATGCATGGTAGCTAAATGCACACCACTACATGTACATGTGTATAGGTCCTACATTCCTGTCATGTAGTCATGTTTGTATGCATTGCAATTGGTGAACATGTGTGATGACATACATGACACATGGACTGTTGTATGATATGATAGTTGTCATGGGTAACCAGTACAGAGGGAATGTTAATTCAGTCAACATTGCTACTTTATGTACTGTTAGCATTTAACAGCCATGGACCTACCTTCCATGTGCATGCGTGTAATCACTGTAGCCACATGTCTGCACGAAGGACAGCAATAGCTATGCTATGTACATATGAGTTGTGTGTGTGTGGGGCATGTACATATCCACGGCAGTTACATGTATGTCACATCCAAACATGAGTGTGTTGTCTGGTGTACAGCAACAGTTATCTGTTACAGCTGTATAAGACCCAGGGCTCCTGTTATGTGTATAGCTGACCCGGTAATGAACAGTGGTATCAGT